>NW_023330668.1:0-40102 GCF_011100685.1 Canis lupus familiaris | reverse complement strand
AACTTGCGTCCCGTATCGAACGAAATCCTCTGGAAAGTGAAGCGTACAGGCGGTCAGCATGTGGCGGGTACAAGCCTACTCAATTCAGAGGAGAGTGCATGCCTTGCAGGCAGGTGTCCACTAGGCGCAAATTGACGAGGCTGTCACTTGGTTCTCACTCACCACTACTCCGCATACAACGAAATGCTGTGAAAGTGGATCGTACAGGCAGTCAGGATGGGGGAGGTACAGGCCATAAGCTAAACTCTCAGAAGTGTGTATGCTTTGCAGGCTGATTGCTAGACCTTATCGAGGCGAGGTATACCACTGCTACCTCTAATTGTCCAAGGACGTTGGCAATCGCTGTATTCAACTCGATACCGTGAGTACGTCCTGACACTTCCACTGGCATTTCTCCCAACCTCTCCCAGCACGTAACGTAAGGATGTTAGACAGTATGACTATGGGCATGCAGGATGCGGGAGGGTCCTGCCCTGAGCTCACCTCTCACAAGAGACCATGCCTTGAAGCCGCTTTCAACTAGCTGCGTTCTAATGGCCGGAGACCATAGCAGTCTTCTAACTCAGGAGGTATGAGAATACCACTCTAGCAGCTGGAGACACCTTCCAGGCCTGCATTATTCCAGTTGCTACTCACAAGCTTCTGACAAACGTCTCTGGTGAAGAGGTTCAAAACTCATTCTGCAGGCAGGGTGGAACTGTGAGGGAGGGGTGTGAGCTCAACTCTTGGAAGAGAGATGCTTTTGGACTCGGGGTTCAGCTAGTTCTCATGTATGGAACTTGGTATGTAGCACCTGTCTAAGACAGGATTACTAGGAAATCGCTGGCTTGAGCTTGGAGGCACTAGTCTTGTGTGCCGGGACTTTCCACTTACCTCTCACAACATTCAGTCACGCATCGGGCCTAGGCCTGTTAGCAGCGAAGTGTAACTGCAGGCAGAATGTGGGAAGTAGAGGCCATAAGCTCAAATCTCAATAGTGTGTACACCTGGGGGGCAGATGTCTGCTACCCACTCGTACATGGGAGTAAGAAAGTAGCTACAGTCTTGAAGAAGGCCGTTTGAAATCGCTGTATTCACATCAGATATTCGTGAGTACAGCCCTGACACTTCCACATGCATTTCGCCGTCCTCTCCCAGCACCTAACATAAGGATATTAGCAGTTAACGTCTTCGGGCAGGCAGGATGCGGAGGGTCTTGCCCTGAGCTAGCTCTCAAACGGAAGCATACCTAGAAGCCAGCTTTCTACTAACCGCGTTCTGATGGCCATGAGAACCTGACAGCCTTGTTATTCAGGATGTTCCATGAATACGCTTACTGCACCTGGAGACACAACCTTGGAGCCTGCAGATTGCTCCTTGCATCCCATGAGCTTCTGACAAACATGTCTAGTGAGGATATTCGTAACTGCATCTGCAGGCAGTGTGGAACTGGGAAGGACCGCGTGTCAGCTCATCTCGCAGAGGGAAATTCCCCAGAGAGAGTGCTTTCAGCTAGGTACTCAGGTTTGGAAGTTAGTATGTAGCTCCCATCTGAGGGAGTAATCCTCAGAAGTCGCAGGATAGAACTAGAGACACTAGCCTCTCGCAAAACCTAGTCCCCGTTTTCAACGAAATCCTTTGGAAGTGAAGCAGACAGGTGGTCAGCAAGAGGGAGGATCAAGCCATAAGCTCATCCAAAGGAGTGTGCATCACTGGAGGCAGCTGTCTGCTAGGCACAAAATTGACCAGGCAGACACTTGGTTCTCACTCCGCTCCTGTCCCGCTAGAATGGAATGCAGTGGAAGAGATCCGTACAGGCTGTAGATTGTGGGAGGTACAGGCCCATAAGCTCAACTCTGAGAAGCGTGTATTGCTTTGCAGGACAGATGTCTGCTAGCCACTCTTTTATGGGAGTTAGAACCTAGCTACACTTCAATTGAACAAGGCTGTTGGAAATCGCTTGTATTGAACTCAGTTACACGTGACTACAAGCCTGAAACGTCTACATGCTTTTCACAACCTCTTCCAGCACCTAACATAAGGATGTTAGGACCTATGTCTACAGGCAGTCAGGTAGCAGGAGGGTCCCACCCTTACCTCAACTCTCACAAGGAAGCATGTTTAGAAGCCAGCTTTTTCAACTACCTGCATTCTTCTGGCCCAGAGAACGCAGCAGTATTCTAACTCAGGAGGTTCCAAGAATACCACTCTACTCCACCTGGAGACACCTTCCAGGCCTCCATTATTCCACTGCGTCTCATAAGATTCTGACAAGCGTCTCTGGTGAAGACGTTGGAAACACATTCTGCAGTCAGTGTGGAACTGTGAGGACTGCGTGTGAGCCCAACTCTCGGATGTAAGTTGCCTTTGGATGCAGGGTTCAATTAGCTAGTATGGAATTTAGTATGTAGCACCAGTCTAAGACAAGAATTACTAGGAACTCGTGGGATTGAGCTTGGAGGCACTACTCTTGTGGGCCTTACCTGGGCGAGGTGACTGGTTCCCACCTGGGACTCACCTGGACTGATAACTTTGCTCCACACTTTGGCCTCACCTGGCCCTGATGACTCTGGGCCCCCACCTAGGCCTAAATCTGGACCTTGTGGCTGCGGTCTCCACCTGGGCCTCATCTGGACCTAGTGACTCTGTTTCCTTCCTCGGCATCATCGGGACATGGTTACTCTATTCCCCACTGGGACTCACCTGGACATGGTAACTCTAGTCCTCACTTTGGCCTCTTCTGTACCAGGTGACTCTGGCCACACCTGGGCCTCACCTGGAACTGGTGGCTCTGATCCTCAGCATGGCCTCACCTGACCTGGTGACTGTAGTTCCCACTGGGACCTCACCTGGATCACATGTCTCTGGTCCCCACCTGGGCCTCACCTGGACCTGGTGCCTCTGATAACCACCTGTGTAGCATCAGGACATGGTTACATTGTTCCCTAATACGGACACACCTGGAACTGTTAACTCTGGTCTTCACCTGGGCCACACCTGGACATGGTGACACTGGTTCCCACCTGGGTCTCACCTGGACCTGGTGAGTCTGATCCCCACCTGGGCCTCACCTATAACTGGTGACTCTCATTCCACATGGAACTCATGTGGACCTGGTGGCTGCAATGTTTCTAGCTTCTCATGTATCTGGTGACTCTGGTCCCCACCAGGGCCTCACCGGGACCTGGTGAGTGTGGTTGCCACATGCACCTCTATCGAACTTTTTACTCTGGTTCTTTCAAGGGCCTCCCCTGTGATCCTGGTCCACCTGAACCTCACCTGGACGTGGTGACTGTTGTCACCACCTGGGACTCACCTGGACCTGGTTACTGAGTTCCACACATGGGCCTCACCTAGACCTGTTGACCATGGACCCCAGCCATCCCCACATGGACGTTGTTCCACACATGTTGCCTCTGGTCTCCACCTGGGTGTCACGTGTACCTGGTATCTCTGGTCCTCACCTGGGCCTCACATGGACTTGTTGCCTCTGGTCCCCACCTGGTCTTCACTGTGTACCTGGTAACTCTGGTTCTCACTGGGCCTCATCTGGACCTGGTGACTCTGTTCCCCACCTGGCTGCACATGGATCTTGTGACTCTGCTCCCCACATGGACCTCTCCTGGACCTGGTGACTTGCTTTCCAACATGGACCTCACCTGGTTCTGGTGACTCTGGTCCTCAGTTTTCCCTCACCTGGACCTGGTGACTCTCATCCCCACTTTGACCTAACTGAGATCTGGTGAATCGTGTCCCCGCCTAGGTCTCACCCGTACCTGGTGACTCTTGTCCCGAGCTATGCCTCAATTCGACCTGATGAATCTGGTCCTCACAGTGGTCCTCACGTGGACGTGGTGAATCTCTTCCCCACCTGTGCTTCACCTGGATGTAGTGACTCTGGTCCCCCTCCTGGGCCTCTCCTAGACCTGGTGACACTCTTTCCAACATGGAACCTCACCTGGATCTGGTGATTTTGGTCCTCAGTTTGGCCTCACCTAGACCTGGTGACTCTCGTCCCCCACTTTGACCAAACACAGAACTGGTGAGTTCTTGTCCCCACTGAGGCCTCACGCAGACCTGGTGACTCTTGTCCCCAGCTATGCCTCAATTCGACCTGATGAATCTGGTCCTCACGTGGGCCTTACCAGGACCCTGGGACTCAGCTGGATAGAGTGGCTCTGGTTCCCACATGGGGCTCACCTGATTCTGGTGACTGTGGTCTCCTCCTATGCATCACCAGGACCTGGTGATTCCTGATCCACATCTGGGCCTTGCATGGCCCTAGTGACTCTGGTCCTCACCTAGGCTTCATTGGGACCTGGATACTCTATTCGACACCTGGGCCTCATTTGAACAGGGACCTCTGGTCCCACTCTGGGCCTCAAACTAAACTGGTTACTCTGGTTACATTTCTGGGCCCTACCCTTACCTGGGGACTCTGGGTCCCACCCTGGGCTTCACTTGGACCTTGTGAATCTGGCCCTTGCCTGGTCCTACCCTGGATCTGGTGACTGTGGTCCCCACCTGGGCCTCACCTGGATTTGGTGACTCTGGTCACCATCTGGGTGTCACCTGGACTTGGTGAATCTTGTTGCCACCTGGGCATCACATGGACCTTGTGACGGTGGTCCCCACCTGGACCTCACCTGGGCTCTGGTTCCCATATGGGGCTCTCCTGGACCTGGTTCCTGTGGTCTCCTTCTGGCTTCACCTGGACCAATACGACTCTGATCCATATTTGGGCCTCACCTGGACCTGGTGACTCTGGTCCTTACCTGGGCATCATTGGGAACTGGATACTCTCTTATATACCTGGGCCTCACCTGGACCTGGTGACTCTGGTCCCCCTCTGGACCTCACACTGACCTGGTTACTATGGTCCCACCTGGACTCACCTGGACGAGGTGACTGGTTCCCACAGGGAACTCTCCTGGACCTGGTGACTCTGGTCCTCACATGGGCATCATTGGACCTGGCTTCTCAGTTCCACATCGGGGCCTCACCTGGATCTAGTGATTCACATCTCCCTCTGGGCCTCACCCTGACATGGTGACTCTGGTCCCCACCTGGATATCACCTGTACCGGGTGACTCTGGTCCCCCTCTGGGACTCACCCAGAGCTGGGGACACTGGTCCTCAACTGGGCCTCAACAGGACCTGGTGAATCTACTCCTCACTTAGGCCTCGTGTGGACCCTGTGACTCTGGTCCCACCAGGGCATAAATGGGACATGGTTATTCTGTTCCCCACCTGGGACTCACCTGGTCCTGATACTTTGATCCACACATTGGCCTCACCTGCCCTGTTGATTCTGGGCCCCCACCTAGGCCTAAATCTGGACCTGGTGACTGTGGTCCCCACCTGGGTCTCACCTGGACCTGGTGACTCTCGTTCCCACATGAACCACACCTAGACCTGGTGACTGTGGTGTACTCCTAGCCTCACATTTCCCTGGTGACTCCGGTATCCACCAGGGCCTCACCTGGATCTGGTGACTATGGCCTGCAGGTTGGCCTCACCTGGACCTGGTGACTCCGGTCAGCACCTGGACCTCACCTGGAGCTGGTGTAGCTGGTCCCCATCTGGGCTTCACCCTGTCCTGGTGACTTTGTTCCCCACCTGGACCTGATTACTGTGGACTCCTTCTTGGCCTCACCTGGAAGTGGTGACTCTGATCCTATCTGGGCCTCACCCAGATCTGGTGACTCTGGTCCTCACCTGGGCATCATTGGTACCTGGATACTCTGTTCCACACCGGAGCCTCACCTGGACATGATGACTCTGGAACCACTCTGGACCTCACCCTAACCTGGTGATTCTGGTACCCACCTGGATGTCACCTGGACTAGGTGATTCTGGTACCCCTCTAGGCCTCAACCAGACCTCGTGACTCTGGTCCTCAACTGGGCCTCACCTGGACCTAGTGAATATGCTCCCCACCTGGGCCTCATCTTGACCTGGTGACTCTGGTCCCTACCTGGGCATCATCGGGACATGGTTACTCTATTCCTCACTGGGACTCACCTGGACCTGGTAACTCTGGTCCTCACTTTGGCCTCTTCTGTAGCAGGTGACTCTGGCCACACCTGGGCCTCACCTGGAACTGGTGACTCTGATCGTTAGCATGGCCTCTCCTCACCTTGTGACTATGGTTCCCACTGGGACCTCACCTGGACCTCATGTCTCTGGTCCCCACCTGGGCCTCACCTGGACCTGGTGTCTCTGGTACCCACCTGGGTAGAATCAGGACATGGTTACACTGTTCCCTAACAGCGACCCACCTGGACCTGTTAAATCTGGTCTTCACCTGGGCCACACCTGGACATGGTGACACTGGTTCCCACCTGGGTCTCACCTGGACCAGCTGAATCTCATCCCCACCTGGGCCTCACCTATAACTGGTGACTCTAGTTCCCACATGGACCTCATGTGGACCTGGTGGCTGAAGTGTTTCTAGCTTCTCAAGTACCTGGTGTCTCTGGTCCCCACCACGCATCACCGGGACCTGGTGAGTGTGGTTGCCACCTGCAACTCACCGGGACCTGGTGACTCTGGTCTGCACCTAAGACTACCCTTGATCTGGTGACTGTGGTCCCACCTGGACCTCACCTGGACGAGGTGACTGGTTCCTACAGGGATCTCACCTGGACCGGGTGAATCTGGTCCTCCCATGGGCATCATGGAACCTGGTTACTGAGTTCCACATCGGGCCTTCACCTGGACCTAGTGACTCTCGTCCAACTCTTGGCCTCACCCTGACGTGGTGACTCTGATCCCCACCTGGATATCACCTGGACCGGGTGACTCTGGTCCCCCTCTGGGCCTCACCCAGAGCTGGGGACTCTGGTCCTCAACTGGGCCTCAACAGGACCTGGTGAATCTACTCCTCACTTAGGCCTCAACTGGACCATGTGACTCTGGTCCCACGTAGCATCATAGGACATGGTTACTCTGTTCCCCAACTGTGACTCACCTGGACCTGATAACTTTGTTCCAAAATTTGGCCTGACCTGGCCTTGATGACTCTGGACCCCCACCTAGGCCTCAAACTGGACGTGGTGACTGTGGTCCCCACCTGGGTCTCACCGGGACCTGGTGACTCTCGTTCCCACATGAACTACACCTGGACCTGGTGACTGTGGTGTCCTTCTAGCCTCACGTTTTCCTAGTGATTCCAGTCCCCACCCGGGCCTCCCCTGGATCTGGTGACTCTGGACTGCAGGTTGTCCTCAACTGGACCTGGTGTGGGGTTGCCACCTGGGCCTCACCCATACCTGGAGACTCAGGTCCCCATGTGGGCCTCTCTTGGACCTGGTGAATCTGGTCCTTACCTGGTCCTCACCCGGACCTGGTGACTCTGGTCACCACCTGGGAATCACCTGGACCTGGAGAATCTGGTCCCCCTCTGGGCCTCACCCAGTCCTGGTGACTTTGTTCTCCCTCTGGACCAGATTGCTGTGGACTCCTTCTTGGCCTCACCTCCAACTGGTAACTCTAATCCTATCTGGGCTTCACCCAGATCTGGTGACTCTGGTCCTCACCTGGGCATCATTGGGACCTGGTTACTCTGTACCACACCTGAGCCTCACCCGGACATGATGACTCTGGAACCCTTCTGGACATCACGCTGACCTGGTGACTCGAGTCCCCATCTGGATGTCACCTGGACCAGGTGATTCTGGTACCCCTCTAGGCCTCAACCAGACCTCGTGACTCTGGTCCTCAACTGGGCCTCACCTGGACCTAGTGAATATGCTCCCCACCTGGGCCTCATGTGGACCTGGTGACTCTGGTTCCTACCTGGGCATCATCGGGACATGGTTACTCTATTACCTACTGGGACTCACCTGGACCTGGTGACTCTGGTCCTCACTTTGGCCTCTTCTGTAGCAGGTAACTGTGGCCCCACCTGGGCCACACCTGGAACTGGTGACTCTGATCCACAGCATGGCCTCACCTGACCTGGTGACTGTGGTTCCCCCTGGGACCTCACATGGACTTCATGTCTCTGGTCCCCACCTGGGCCTCACCTGGACCTGGTGTCTCTGGTACCCACCTGGGTAGAATCAGGACATGGTTACACTGTTCCCTAACAGGGACCCACCTGGACCTGTTAACTCTGGTCTTCACCTGGGCCACACCTGGACATGGTGACACTGGTTCCCACCTGGGTCTCACCTGGACCGTTGAGTCTGACCCCCACCTGGGCCTCACCTGTAACTGGTGACTCTCGTTCCACATGGAACTCATGTGGACCTGGTGGCTGCAGTGTTTCTAGCGTCTCATGTACCTGGTGACTCTGGTCCCCACCAGGGCCTCACCGGGACCTGGTGAGTGTGGTTGCCACGTGCAACTCACCTGGACCTGGTGACTCTGGTCTGCACCTGAGACTATCCTGGGTCTGGTGACTGTGGTCCCCACCTGGGCCTCACCTGGCCCTGTTGACCATGGTCCTCAACTGGGTGTATTTGGGACCCAGTTACTGTGTTCCAATCTGGACCTCACCTGGACCAGGTGACTCTATTCCCCCTCTGGGTCTCAACCTGAACTGGTGACTGTGAATCCCACTTTGGCCTGTCTTGGTCCTGCTGTCTCATTTTGCCACCTGTGCCTCACCTCGAACTGTTGACTCTGGTTTATTCAAGATCCTCCCCTGTACCTGGTGATCCTGGTCCCCACATGGGCCTCACCTGGACGTTGTGACTGTTGTCACCACCTGGGACTCACCTGGACCTGGTTACTGTGTTCCACACCTGGGCCTCAAGTAGACCTGTTGACCATGGTCGCCAGCTGGCCTCACATGGACCTGTTTCCTCTGGTCACCACCTGGGCCTCATGTGTACCTTGTAACTCTGGTCCTCATCTGGGCCTCATCTGGACCTGCTGACTCTGGGCCCACCTAGGCTTCACCTGGATATGGTGAAGCTGGTCCCCACCTGTACCTCTCCTGGACCTGATGACTCTCTTTCCAACATGCACCTCACCTGGATCTGGTGACTCTCGTCCTCAGTTTGGCCTAACCTGGACCTAGTGACTCTCGTCCCCACTTTGACCTAACTCATGCCTGCTGAATCTTGTCCCTACCTAGCCCTCACCCAGACCTGGTGACTTTTGTCCCCAGCTATGCCTGAATTCGACCTGATGAATCTGGTCCTCACGTGGGCCTCAGTGGACCTAGTGAATCTTTTCCCCACCTGTGCTTCACCTGGATCTGGTGACTCTGGTCCGCACCTGGGCCTCACGTGTAACTGTAACTCTGGTCCTCTCCTGGGCCTCATCTGGACTTGGTGACTCTGGTCCCCACCTGGCCTTCACCTGGATATGGTGACTCTGGTCCCCACTTGGACCTCTCCTGAAGCTGGTCACTCTCTTTCCAACATGGACCTCACCTGGAACTGGTGACTCGGGTCCTCAGTTTGGCCTCACTGGACCTGGTGACTCTTGTCCCCACTTTGATCTAACTCAGACCTGCTGAATCTTTCCCCACCTAGGCCTCACCCAGACCTGGTGACTCTTGTCCCCAGCTATGCCTCAATTCGACCTGATGAATCTGGTCCTCACGTGGGCCTTACCAGGACCTGGGACTCAGCTGGATAGAGTGGCTCTGGTTCCCACATGGGGCTCACCTGATACTGGTGACTGTGGTCTCCTTCTATGCCTCACCAGGACCTGGTGATTCTGATCCCCATCTGGGCCCTGCATGGCCCTAGTGACTCTGGTCCTCACCTAGGCATCATTGGGATCTGGATACTCTATTCCACACCTGCGCCTCACTTTGACTGGGGACCTCTGTTCCCACTCTGGGCCAAAAACTAAACTGGTTACTCTGGTCCCCCTACTGGACCTCACTCTTTCCTGGTGACTCTTGTCTCCCCCTGGGCTTCACTTGGACCTGGTGAATCTGGTCCTTACCTGGACCTCACCTGGACCTGGTGACTCTGGTCACAACCTGGGTCTCACCTGGACTTGGTGAATCTTGTTGCCACCTGGGCCTCACCTGGACCTTGTGACTCTGGTCCCCACCTGGACCTCACCTGGATCAGGTGGTTCTGGTTCCCATATGGGGCTATCCTGGACCTCGTTCCTGTGGTCTCCTTCGGCCTCACCTAGAACAACACGACCCTGATCCATATTTGGGCCTCACCTGGACCTGGCGACTCTGGTCCTTACCTGGGCATCATTGGGACCTAGTTACTCTCTTCTATACCTGGGCCTCCCCTGGACCTGGTGACTCTGGTCACCGTCTGGACCTCACCCTGACCTGATGACTGTGGACCCACCTTCGCCTCACTTGGACGAGGTGACTGGTTCCCACAGGGACCTCACCTGGACCTGGTGACTCTGGTCCTCACATGGGTATCATGGTACCTGGTTACTCAGTTCCACATCGGGGCCTCATCTGGACCTAGTGACTCTTGTCCCCCTCTTGGTCTCACCCTGACGTGGTGACTCTGGTCCCCACCTGTTTATTCCCTGGACTGGGTGACTCTGGTCCTCCTCTGGGCCTCACCCGGACCTGGGGACTCTGGTCCTCAACTGGGCCTCAACAGGACCTGGTGAATCTACTCCTCACTTAGGCCTCATGTGGAACTTGTGACTCTGGTCCCACTTGGGCATCAATGGGACATGGTTACCTGTTCCCCACCTGGGACTCACCTGGACCTGATAACTTTGCTCCACACTTTGTCCTCACCTGGCCCTGATGACTCTGGGCCCCTCACCTAGGCCTCAATCTGGACCTAGTGTCTGTGGTCCCCACCTGGGTCTCACCTGGACCTGGTGACTCTCGTTCCCACATGAACCACACTTGGACCTGGTGACTGTGGTGTCCTTCTAGCCTCACATTTACCTGGTGACTCTGGTCCCCACCAGGGCCTGACCTGGATCTGGTGACTATGGACTGCAGGTTGGCCTCACCTGGACCTGGTGACCTGGGTTGCCACCTGGGCCTCACCCATACCTGGTGACACAGGTCCCCACGTGGGCCTCACTTGGACCTGGTGAATCTGGTCCTTACCTGGTCCTCACCCGGAACTGGTAACTCTGGTCACCACCTGGAAATCACCTGGATCTGGTGAATCTGGTCCCCATCTGGGCCTCACCGAGTCCTGGTGACTTTGTTCCCCACCTGGACCTGATTGCTGTGGACTCCTTGGTCTCACCTGGTACTGGTGACTCGGATCCTATGTGGGTGGGCGTTACCCAGATCTGGTGACTCTGGTCCTCACCTCAGCATCATTGGGATCTGGTTACTCTGTTCCACACCTGAGCCTCACCTGGACATGATGACTCTGGAACCCCATTGAGCCTCACCCTGACATGGTGACTCTGGTCCCCATCTGGATGTCACCTGGACCAGGTGATTCTGGTACTCCTCTAGGTCTCAACCAGACCTGGTGACTCTGGTACTCAACTGGGCCTCACCTGGACCTAGTGAATATGCTCCCCACCTGGGCCTCATCTGGACCTGGTGACTCTGGTCCCTACCTGGGCATCATCGGGACATGGATTCTCTATTCCTCACTGGGACTCACCTGGACCTGGTAACTCTGTTCCTCACTTTGGCCTCTTCTGTACCAGGTGACACTGGCCCCACTTAGGCCTCACCTGTAACGGGTGGCTCTGATCCTCAGCAGCATGCCTCAAATGCACCTTTCCACTAGCTGCTGTTTTTATGGCCGTGAGAATGTAGCTACATTGTAAGTCAGGACGTTCCATGTATACCGCTCTACTGCACCTAGAGACACAAGCATTGAAGCCTGCAGCTAGCTCCTTTGTCCTATGAGCTTCTGACCAGCACGTCTAGTCCTCACTGTTCGAAATTTCATCTGAAGGCTCTGTGGAACTGTGAGGAACTGGGGGTGAGCTCAAGTCTCAGAAGAAAGTACCCTTTGGACACTGCGTTCCACTAGCTTCTCATGTATGGAACTTAGTATGTAGCACCAATCCTAGAGAGCAGTTCCTCACATATCTCTGGATTGGGCTTGGAGACACTAGTCGTGTGGCCCAGCACCTTCCACTAACCTCTCACAACCCTTCTGTCACGATTCGAGCCTAGGCCTGATAGGAGCGAAGTGTACCTGCAGTCAGCATGTGGACGGTACAGGGCATAAGTTCAACTCTCAGAAGTGTGTATGCTTTACAGGCAGATGTCTGCTAGACACTTATTGATGGGAGCTAGAACTGAGTTACACTCGAAATGAACAAGGACGTTGGCAATAGCTGTATTGAACTCAGATACTCTTGAGTACAGGCCCGTCACTTCCACATGCTTTTCACACAACCTCTTCCAGAACCTAACATAAAGATGCTAGGACCTATGTCTACAGGCAGTCAGGATGCAGGACGGTCCTGCCCTGACCTCAGCTCTTAAAAGGAAGCACGGCTAGAAGTCAGCTTTCAACTAGCTGCGTTCTTATGGCAGTGAGAATGTAGCAGTATTCTAATTCAGGAAGTTCCAAGATGACCACTCTACTGCACCTGGAGATACCTTCCAGGTCTGCATTGTTCCACTTGCATCTCACAAGATTCTGACAAAAGTCTATGGTGACGGTGAAGATGTTTGATACTCATTCTGCAGGCAGTATCGGACTGTGAGGGACTCAGTGTGAGCTCAACTCTGTAAAGTAAGTTGCTTTTGGACAAGGCGTTCAGCAAGCTTCTCACCTATGGAACTTAGTAGGTAGCACCAGTCTAACACAGGAATTACTAGGAAATCGCTGGATTGAGCTTGGAGGCACTAGTCTTGTGTGCCAGGACTTTCTACTTACCTCTCACAACACTTCAGTCACGCATCGAGCCTAGGCCTGTTAGCAGTGAAGTGTACCTGCAGGCAGGATGTGGGAAGTACAGGCCATAAGCTCAACTCTCAAAAGTGTGTATGCCTGGGAGGCAGATTTCTGCTACCCACTTGTACATGGGATTTAGAACATAGCTACAATGTGATTGAAGAAGCCCATTGGAAATAGCTTTTTTCAACTCAGATACACGTGAGTTCAGGCCCGACGCTTCCACATGCTTTTCTCACATCCTCTCCCATAACCTAACACAAGGATGTTAGCAGCCACGTCTACAGTCAGGCAGGATGTGGTAGGGTCCTGCCCTGAGCTCAGCTCTCAAAAGGAAGCTAGCCTCGAAACCAGCTTTCTACTAGCTGTGTTGTTATGGCCTTGAGAATGTAGCACCACTTTAAGTCAGGATGTTCCATGTATACCGTTCTACTGCAACTGGAGAGACAAGCATTGAAGCCTGCAGCTATCTCCTTGTGTCCTATGAGCTTCTTACAATCATGTCTAGTGAGGATGTTCGAAATTCCATCTGAAGGCCGTGTGGAACTGTGAGCGACTGGGGGTGAGTTCAAGTCTCAGAAGTAAGTACCCTTTGGACACTGTGTTCAACTAGCTTCTCATGTATGGAACTTAGTATGTAGCACCATCTAAGAAAGCAGTTCCTCACATATCTCTGGATTGGGCTTGGAGACACTAGTCATGTGGGCCGGCACTTTCCACTAACTTCTGACAAAACTTCTGTCACCCATCAAGCCTAGGCCTGATAGGAGCAAAGTGTACCTTCAGTCAGCATGTGCGAGTTACAAGGCATAAATTCAACTCTCAGAAGTGTGTATGCTTTGCAGGCCGATGTCTGCTAGACACTGATCGAGGCGAGGTATACCCGAGCTACACTTTAATTGAACAAGGACGTTGGCAATTGCTGTATTTAACTCAGATACACGTGAGTACAGTCCTGACACTTCCACTTGCATTTCTCCAACCTCTCGAGGCCCTAACATAAGGATTTTTGCAGATACGACTACAGGCAGGCAGGATGCGGGAGGGTCCTGCCTTGAGCTCAGCTTTCAAATGGAGGCATACCTCGAAGCCAGCTTTCTACTAACTGCGTTCTGATGGCCATGAGAATGTGGCAGCCTTGTAATTCAGGATGTCCATGAAAACCGCTTTACTGCACCTGGAGACACAACCTTGAAGGCTGCAGTTTGCCCTGGCATCCCATGAGCTTCTGACAAACATGTCTAGTGAGGATGTTCGTAACTGCATCTACAGGCAGTGTGGAACTCGGAAGAACCGCGTGTCAGCTCATCTCAGAGAAGGAAATTCCCCAGAGAGAGAGCTTTCAGCTTGGTACTCAGGTTTGGAAGTTAGTATGTAGCTCCCATCTGAGGGAGGAATTCCTCAGAAGTCACTGAATTGAACTAAGGGAAACATGGCTCTCGCAAAACGTGAGTCACGTTTTGAACGAAATCCTTTGGAAGTGAAGCATACAGGCGGTCAGCAAGAGAGAGGTTCAAGCCATAAGCTCAAGCCAATGGCCTGTGCATGCTTTGCAGGCAGGTGTCCGCTAGGCGTGAAATTGACAAGGCAGACACTTGGATTCACTGGGCTACTGTCCCGCATACAACGAAATTCTGTGGAAGAGGAATGTACAGGCAGTCAGGATGGGGGAGGTACAGGCCATAAGCCCAACTCTACGAAGTTTGTATGCTTTCAGGCCGATGTCTCCTAGACACTTATCGAAGCGAGGTATACCCGAGCTACACTCTAATCGAACAAGACGTTGGCAATCGCTGTTTTGAGCTCAGATACACGTGAGTACAGTCCTGACACTTCCACCTGCATTTCTCCAACCTCTCCCAGCACGAAACTAAGGATTTTGCAGCGACGATTACGGGCAGGCAGGATGCGGGAGGGTCCTGAGCTGAGCTCAGCTTTCAAATGGAGGAATGCCTCGAAGCCAGCTTCCTACTTACTGCGTTCTGATGGCCATGAGAACGTGGCAGCATTGTAATTCAGGATATTCCATGAATACTGCTTTACTGCACCTGGAGAACAACCTGGAAGCCGGCAGCTTGACCCTGGCATCCCATGAGCTTCTGACAAACATGTCTAGTGAGGATGTTCGTAACTATCTGCAGGCAGTGTGAAACTGGGAAGGACCACGTTTCAGCTCATCTCCAAGAGGGATGTTCCCCAGAGAGAGAGCTTTCAGCTTGGTACTCAGGTATGGAAGTTAGTATGTAGCTCCCATCTGAGGGAGGAATTCCTCAGAAGTTGCTGGATTGAACTAAGACACATTTGCCTCTCGCTAAACTCGCGTCCTGTATCGAACGAAATCCTTTGGAAGCGAAGCATACAGGCGGTCAGCATGTGAGAGGTTCAAGTCCTAAGCTCGTTCCAAATAGTGTGCATGCCTTGGAGGCAGGTGTCCGCTAGGCAGGAAATTGACAAGGCAGACATTTGGTTTTCATTCCGCTACTGTCCTGCATACAACGAAATGCTGTGGAAGAAGAACGTACAGGCAATCAGGATGGGGGACGTACATGCCACAAGCTCAACTCTCAGAAGTGTGTATGCTTTGCAGGCCGATGTCTGCTAGCCACTTATTGAGGCGAGGTATACCCAACCTACACTCTAATTGATCAAGGACGTTGGCAATCGCTGTATTGAACTCAGATCATGTGAGTACAATCCTGACACTTCCACCTGCATTTCTCCAACCTCTCTCAGCACCTAACATAAGGATGTTAGCAGCAGTGACTACGAGCAGGCAGGATGCGGGAGGGTCCTGCCCTGAGCTCTTCTTTCTAAAGGAGGCATGCCTTGAAGCCAGCTTTCTACTAGCTGTGTTCTGATGGCCATGAGAACGTGGCAGCAATGTAATTCAGGATTTCCATGAATACTGCTTTACTGCACCTAGAGACACAACCTTGAAGCCTACAGCTTGCCCCTGGCATCCCATAAGCTTCTGACAAACATGTCTAGTGAGGATGTTCGTAACTGTATCTGCAGGCAGTGTGGAACTGTGACGGACCACGTTTCAGCTCATCTCCGAGAGGGATGTTCCCCAGAGAGAGAGCTTTCAGCTAGGTACTCAGGTTTGGAAGTGTAGCTCAATCTGAGGGAGGAATTCCTCAGAAGTTGCTGGAAAGTTGCTTAGAAGTTGAACTAAGACACATTTGCCTCTTGCTAAACTTGCGTCCCGTATCGAATGAAATCCTTTGGAAGCGAAGCATATAGGCGGTTAGCATGTGAGAGGTTCAAGTCCTAAACTCAATCCAAAGGAGTGTGCATGCCTTGGAGGCAGCTGTCTGCAAGGCAGGAAATTGACAAGGCAGACACTTGGTTTTCATTCCGCTACTGTCCCACTTACAACGAAATGCTGTGGTAGAGTAACGTACAAGCGGTCAGGATGGGTGAGGTACAGGCCACAAGCTCAACTCTCAGAAGTGTGTATGCTTTGCAGGCCGATGTCTGCTAGACACTTATCGAGGCGAGGTATACCCGAGCTACACTCTAATTGAACAAGGACATTGGCAATCGGTGTATTGAACTCATACACGTGAGCACAGTCCTAATACTTCCACTTGCATTCTCCAACCTCTCCCAGCACCTAACATAAGTATTTTTGCAGCTACGACTACAGGCAGGCAGGATGCGGGAGGGTCTTGCCCTGAGCTCAGCTTTCAAAAGGAGGCATGCCTCGAAGCCAGTTTTTCTACTAACTGCGTTCTGATGGCCATGAGAATGCAGCAGGCTTGTAATTCAGGATGTTCCATGAACACAGTTTACTGCACTTGGAGACACACCCTTGAAGCCTGAAGCTTGCCCCTGGCATCCCATGACTTTCTGACAAACAAGTCTAGTTAGGATGTTCGTAATTGCTTCTGCAGGCAGTGTGGAACTGGGAAGGACCGCGTGTCAGCTCATCTCACAGAAGGAAATTCCGCAGAGAGACAGCTTTCAGCTTGGTACTCAAGTTTGGAAGTTAGTATGCAGCTCCCATCTGAGGGAGGAATTCCTCAGAAGTCAGTGAACTGAAGTAAGGGTCACATGGCTCTCGCAAAACTTGTGTCCCGTATCAAATGAAATCCTTTCGAAGCGAAGCATACAGGCGGTCAGCAAGAGAGAGGTTCAAGCCATAAGCTCAAGCCAAAGGCGTGTGCATGCCTGCAGGCAGGAGTCTGCTAGGCGCGAAATTGACAAGGCAGACACTTGGTTTTCACAGGACTACTGTCCCGCATGCAACAAAATGCTGTGGAAGAGGAACGTACACGAGTCAGGATGGGGGAGGTACAGGCCATAAGCCCAACTCTCCGAAGTTTGTATGCTTTGCAGGCCGACGTCTGCTAGCCACTTATTGAGGCGAGGTATACCCGAGCTACACTCTAATGGAACAAGGACGTTGGCAATCGCTGTATTGAACTCAGATACACGTGAGTACAGTCCAGACACTTCCACTTGCATTTCTCCAACCTCTCCCAGCACCTATCATAAGGATTTTTGCACATACGACTACGGGCATGCAGGATGCGGGAGGGTCCTGCCCTGAGCTCAGCTTTCAAAAGGTGGCATGCCTAGAAGCCAGCTTTCAACTAGCTGTGTTCTAATGGCTGTGAGACCATAGCAGTCTTCTAACTCAGGAGGTTCGAAGAATACCACCTTACTGAACTTGGAGACACCTTCCAGGCCTGCATTATTCCACTTCTGTCTCACAAGCTTCCAACTAACATCTCTGGTTAAGATGTTCAAAACTCATTCTACAGACAATGTGGAACTGTGAGGGACTGGGTGTGAGCTCAACTCTCAGAAGAGAGATGCTTTTGGACTCGGGTTCAGCTAGCTCTCAAGTATGGAACTTAGTATATAGCACCTGTCTAAACAGGAATTACTAGGAAATCGCTGGATTGATCTTGCAGGCACTAGTTTTTGTGCCGGGACTTTCCTCTTACCTCTCACACTTCAGAAACGCATCGAGCCTAGGCCTGTTTGCAACGAATTGTATCTGCAGGAGGATGTGGGAAGTACAGGTCATAAGCTCAACTCTTAAACCTGTGTACGCCTGGGAGGCTGATGTCTGATACCCACTCGTACTTAGGAGTTAGAAATTAGCTACACTCTCTGAAGAAGGCTGTGTGAAATCGCTATATTCAACTCAGATACTCGTGAGTACAGGCCTGATACTTCCACATGCAAAGCGATTCGAAACAAAAAGAATCGCTTCGAGTAGAATCAAAAAGAACGAATCAGGAACTATCGTATCGAAACGAAAATAATCAAATGAATTGAATCAAATCCAAAAGGTTCGAATCGCATCAAACTGAAAAGAATCGAATCAAATCGAATCAAAAATAATTGAAACAGGGATCCCTGGGTGGCGCAGCGGTTTGGCGCCTGCCTTTGGCCCAGGGCGCGATCCTGGAGACCCAGGATCGAATCCCACGTCGGGCTCCCGGTGCATGGAGCCTGCTTCTCCCTCTGCCTGTGTCTTGCCTCTCTCTCTCTCTCTCTGTGACTATCATAAATAAATTTAAAAAACTAAAAAAAAATAATTGAAACAAATCAAATAAAAAGGAATCGAATAGAAAAAAATAGAATCGAAAAGAAATGAATTGAATCGAATCGAATCAAAAAGAATCGAATCGAACACAATTCAGTCGAAGAATTTCGAATCGAATCGAATTGAATCGAAAAGAATCTAATCGAACCGAAACTATTCGAATGGAATCAAAAAGAAACGAATCAAAAAGAATCTTATCGAATCGAATCGAAAAGAATCGAAAAGTATCGAATCCAAATGAAACTATTTGAAAAGAGTTGAATCAAAAAGAATCGAATTGTTTCAGAAAAATGAATAGAATTCAATTGAATCGAAAAGAATTGAATCGAATCGATCCTTAAGGAAAGGAATTTGAATCGAAAAGACTCGAATCGAAAGATTCGAATCAAATCGAATCGAAACAAAAAGAATCGAATCGAATAGAATCGAAAAGAAACTAATCGAAAACTATCATATCGAAAAGAAAAAAATCGTATCAAATAAAGAAAACCGAATCAAGTCGAATCGAAAAGGATCTAATCAATTCGAAACGAATCAAAAAAAATCAAATCGAATCGAAAAGAATTGAATCAAATCGAATAGAAAATAATCGAAACAAATCAAATAAAAAAGAATCGAATAGAAAAAAATCGAATCGAATCGAAAAGAATCAAATCGAATCGAAAAGATTCGAATAGAATCGAAAAGAAACGAATCAAAAAGATTCGAATCGAATCGAATCGAAAGGAATAGAATCTAATCGAATCGAAAAGAATCGAATCCAAATAAATCGAGTCAAAAGGAGTGGAATTGAAAAGATTCGAAAAAAACGAATCGAATTGAATCGAATCGAATCGAAAATTATCGAATCGAATTGAATTGAAAAGAATAGAAGGGATCCCTGGGTGGCGCAGCAGTTTAGCTCCTGCCTTTGGCCCAGGGCGTGATCCTGGAGACCCCGGATCGAATCCCACGTCAGGCTCCCAGTGCATGGAGCCTGCTTCTCCCTCTGCCTGTGTCTCTGCCTCTCTCTCTCTCTCTCTGACTCATAAATAAATAAAAATTAAAAAAAAAGAAAAGAATCGAGCCGAATCGAAAAGAATCGAAATGAATAGAAACGAAACGAATCTAATCCAATCGAAAAGAATCGAATCGAATTGAATCGAAAAGATTCGAATCGAATCGAATCGAATAGAAAAGCATCGAATCGAATCGAATAGAAAATAAACGAATAGAAAACTATCGAATGGAAACGAAAAAAATCGAATCGAATTGTATCGAATCAAATCAAAAAAGATCGAATTGAATCGAATATAAGAATCGAATCGAATCTAATCGAAAAGAATCGAATCGAATCAAAAAGGATCGAATTGAATTGTATCGAATAGAAAAGAATCAAATCAAATCGAAAAGAATCGAATCGAATCGAAAAGGATCGAATCGAATCAAATCGAATAGAAAAGAATCGGATCGAATCGAAAAGAATCGAATCAAATTGAATCGAAAAGAATCAAATCGAATCAAAAAGATTCGAATCAAATCGGAAAGAATCGAATCGAAACGAAAGGATCAAATCGAATCAAATCAAAAAGACCTGAATCGAATGAAATCGAAAAGAATCGAATCGAATCAAATCAAATAAAAAAGAATCGAATTGAATCAATTCTAAAAGAAAGGAATTTGGATCGAAAGGAATCGAAATTTCGAATCAAATCAAATTGAAACAAAAAGAATCAGGGATCCCTGGGTGGCTCAGCGGTTTGGCGCCTGCCTTTGGCCAGGGCATGATCCTGGAGTCCTGGGATCATATTCCATGTCGGGCTCCCTGCATGGAGCCTGTTTCTCCCTCTGCCTATGTCTCTGCCTCTTTCTCTCTCTGTCTCTTATGAATAAATAAATAAAATCTTAAAATAAAGAAACAAAAAGAATCAAATCGAATAGAATCGAAAAGAAACGAATCAAAGACTATCATATCAAAACAAAAAAATCGTATCGAATCGAAAAAAATCAAATCGAATCGAAAACAATCGAATCGATTCGAAATGAATAAAAAAGAATCGAATCAAATGAAAAAGAATCAAATCGAATCGAATTGAAAATAATCGAAACAAATCAAATAAAAAGAATCGAATAGAAAAGAATAGAATTGTATTGAAAAGAATCGAATCGAAAAGAATTGAATTGAATCGAATCGAAAACAATCGAATCGAATCAAATCAAAGGTATGGAATCGAAGAGTTTCGAATCGAATCGAATTGAATCAAAAAGAATCTAATCGAATCGAAAAGATTCGAACAGAATCGAAAAGAAACGAATCAAAAAGAATCGAATCAAATTAAAAATAATAGAATCTAATCGAATGGAAAAGAATCGAATCCAAATAAATCGAGTCGAAAGGAGTGGAATCGAAAAGAATCGAATTGATTCGAAAACAACGAATTGAATTGAATCGAATCGAATTGAAAATAATTGAATCCAATCGAATTGAAAAGAATAGAAAAGAATCGAATCGAATAGAAAAGAATCGAATCGAACCGAAAAGAATCAAATCAAATCGAAAAGAATCGAATTGAATTGAATAAAAAAGAATCAAATCGAATCAAAAAGAATCGAATCGAAAAGAATCGAATTGAAGAGTCGAATCGAAAAGAATCGAATCGATTTGGAAAAAACCGAATTGATTCGAATCAAATCGACTGGAAAAGAATTGAATCGAATCAAAAAGAAACGAATCGAATCAAATCGAAAAGAATCAAATCGAATCAAAAAGTATCGAATCCAAATGAATCTAATCGAAGAGTAGAATCAAAAAGAATCGAATTGTTTCAGAAAAAACTAATCGAATTGAATCGAATCGATCCTAAAGGAAAGGAATTCGAATCGAAAAGACTCGAATCGAAAGATTCGAATCAAATCGAATCAAAACAAAAAGAATGGAATCGAATATAATCGAAAAGAAACTAATTGAAAACTATTATATCGAAAAGAAAAAAATCGTATCGAATCAAAAAAATTGAATCGAATAGAATCGAAAAGGATCTAATCAATTCGAAACAAATAAAAAAGAATCGAGTTGAATCGAAAAGAATTGAATCGAATCGAATAGAAAATAATCGAGACAAATCAAATAAAAAAGAATCGAATAGAAAAAAATTGAATCGAATCGAAAAGAATCAAATCGAATCGAAAAGAATTGAATCGAAAACAATTGAATCGAAGAGTTTTGAATCGAATCGAATTGAATAGAAAAGAATCTAATCAAACCAAAAGCATTAGAATAGAATAAAAAAGAAACGAACTAAAAAGAATCAAATCAAATTGAATTGAAAAGAATGAAATCTAAACGAATCGAAAATAATCGAATCCAAATGAATCAAGTCGATAGGAGTGGAATCGAAAAGAATCGAATCGTTTAGAAAGAAACGAATAGAAATGAATCGAATCGAATAGAAAATAATCGAATCGAAGAGTCAAATCGAAAAGAATCGAATTGATTCAAAAAGAATCGAATCGAATCAAAAAGAATTGAATCGAATCGAAAAGAATTGAATCAAATCGATTTAAAAAGAAAGACATTCGAATCAAAAAGAATCAAATCAAATCGAATCGAAAAGAATCGAATCGAATCGCACCGAATCAAAAGGATCGAATCGAATGGAAGTGAAAATGATCGAATCAAATCGAATCAAATCAAAAAGAATCGAATCGAATAGAATCGAAAAGTATCAAATCGAATCGATGTGAATAGAAAGGAATCAAATAAAAAACATTCGAATAGAAAGATTCGAATCGAATCGAAAAGAATAGAATCGAATCGAATAGAAAAGAAACAAATAGAAAACTATCGAATGGAAATGAAAAAATCGAATCGAATCGAAGAGAATCGAATCGAAAAAGATCAAATCGAATCGAATATAAGAATCGAATCAAATCGAATCGAAAAGAATTGAATCGAATCGAAAAGGATCGAATCGAATTGTATCGAATAGAAAAGAATCAAATCAAATCGAAAAAGTATCGAATCGAATCGAAAAGGATCAAACCAAATCAAATTGAATAGAAAGAATTGAATCGAATCAAAAAGAATCGAATTGAATTGAATCGAAAAGAATCAAATCAAATTGAAAAGAATCGAATCGAAAAGAATCGAATCGAATCTAATCAAACCGAAAAGAATCGAATCAAATCTATTCGAAAAGAAAAATTCAAATCGAAGAGACTCGAATCGAAAAGAATCGAATCGAATCGAATTGAAAAAAATCGAATCTAATCGCACCAAATCAAAAGAATCGAATCGAATGGAAGTGTAAAGAATTGAATTGAATCGAAAAGAATAGAATCAAATCGAATCAAATAGAATGCAATCGAATTGAATCGAAAAGAAACGGATCAAAAGATTCGAATCGAATCAAATCAAATCGAATGAAATGAATCGAAAACTATCGAATCGAAAAAAATCGAATTGAATCGAATCGCATCGAAAAGAATCCAATCGCATCAAATCGAAAAGAATCAAATCGAATCGAAACGTTGGAAAAGGAAGGAATTCGATTCGAAAAGACTCGAATAGAAAGATTCGAATCGAATAGAATACAAAACTATCGAATCGAAACGAAAAAAATGGAATCGAATCGAATCATAAGAATCAAATCAAATTGAAAAGGATAGAATCGAATCGTATCGAATAGAAAAGAATCAAATCAAATTGAAAAGAATCGAATCAAATAGAAAAGAATTGAAAAAATATAATAAAAAAGAATCGAATCGAATCGAAAATATCGAATCGAATGGAAAAGAATCGAATCGAATCGAAAAAAATCGAATCGAATCGCACCAAATCAGAAGAATCGAATCGAATGGAAGTGAAAAGAATCGAATAGAAAAGAATTGACTCAAAAAGAATCGAATCAAATCAAATTTAAACGAAAAGAATCGAATTGAATTGAATCGAAAAGAATCTAATCGAATCGGAAAGAATCGAATCGAAACTAAAACAATCAAATCGAAAAGAACTGAACTAATCAAATCGAAAAGAATACATCGAATCGAATCAAAAAAGTAGAATCAAAACGCACCGAATCAAAAGAATCAAATCGAATGGAAGTGAAAAGAATCGAATCGAATCGAAAAGAATCGAATCGAATCAAATCTAAGAGAAGCGAATTGAATTGAATCGAAAGAATCTAATCGAATCGATTCGAATTGAAAAGAATCGAATCAAACCAAATAGAAAAGAATCGAGTTGAATTGAATCGAATCAAATCGAATCAGATCCAAAAAATCGAATCGAATTGCACCGAATCCAAAGAATCGAATCAAATGGAAGTGAAAAGAAACTAATTGAAACAAATCGAATTAAATCGAAAAGAATCGAATCGAAAGATTCTAATCAAATCGAATCGAAACAAAAAGAATCGCATCAAATAGAATCGGAAAGAACGATTCGAAAACTATCGTAATGAAACCAAAAAAATCGAATCGAATCGAATTGAAACGAAAAGGATTGAATCGAATTGAAAAGAATCAAATCGAATCGAATCGAAAATAATTGAAAAAATCAAATAAAAAAGAATGGAATAGAAAAAAATCAAATCGAAAAGAAATGAATCGAATCGAAAAGAATCGAATTGAATCGAAAAGAATTCAATCAGAGTTTCGAATCGAATCGAATTGAATCGAAAAGAATCTAATGGAACCGAAAAGATTCGAATGGAATCAAAAAGAAACGAATCAAAAAAATCGACTCGAATCGAATCGAAAAGAATCGACTCGAATTGAATCGAAAAGAATCGAATCCAAATGAATCTAATCGAAAAGAGTGGCATCGAAAAGAATCGAATTGTTTCAAAAAAAGAATCGAATTGAATGGAATCGAAAAGAATTGAATCTAATCGATTCTAAAAGAAAGGAATTCGAATCGAAAAGACTCGAATCGAAAGAGTCGAATCAAATCGAATCGAAACAAAAAGAATTGAATCGAATAGAATCTAAAAGAAACGAATCGAAAACTATCATATTGAAATGAAAAAAATGGTATCGAATGAAAAAAATCGAATCGAATCGAAAATGATGAAATCAATTCGAAAGGAATAAAAAAGAATCGAATCGAATCGAAAAGAATCGAATTGAATCGAAAAGAATCGAAACAAATCAAATAAAAAAGAATCGAATAGAAAAAAATCGAAAGGAATCGAAAAGAATTGAATCAAATCGAAAAGATTTGAATAGAATAGAATCGAAAACAATCGAATCGAATCGAATCGAAAAGAATTGAATCAGAGTTTCGAATCGAATCGAATTGAATCAAAAAGAATCTAATCGAACCGAAAAGATTCGAATGGAATCAAAAAGAAACGAATTAAAAAGAATCTAATCGAAAAGAATCGAATTGAATCGAAAAGAATCGAATCCAAATGAATCGAGTTGAAAGGAGTGGATTCGAAAAGAATCAATCGAACAAAACGAATCGAATTGAATCGAATCAAAAAGAATCGAATCGAATCGAATTGAAAAGAATAGAAAAGAACAGAATCGAAACGAATCCAAAAGAATCAAATCGAATAGAAAAGAATCGAAACGGATCGAATTGAATCGAAAAGAATAGAAAAGTATCGATTTGAATCAAAAACAATCGAATCGAATCGAATCGAAAAGAATCGAATTGAATAAAAAAATCGAATTGAACCAAAAAGAATAGAATCAAATCGAAAAGAATTGAAAAGAACCGAATCAAATCAAATAGAAAAGAATCGAATTGAAAAGAATCTAATCAAATAGATTCAAATCGAATTGAATTGAATCGAAAAGAATCGAATCGAATCGAAAAGAACAGAATCGAATCGAAAAAAATTGAATTGAATCGAATCTAAAAGAATCCAATCGAAAAAATCGATTTGAATGGAATAAAATGAATCAAATCGAATCAAATCGATTTGAAAAGAAAGGAATTTGAATTGAAAAGACTCGAATCGAAAAGAATCGAATCGAATAGAAAAAAATCGAATCGAATTGCACCGAATCAAAAGAATCGAATCGAATGGAAGTGAAAAGAATTGAATCGAAAAAATTGAATTGAATCAAATCTAAAAGAATCCAATCGAAAAAATCGATTTGAATGGAATAAAAAAGAATCCAACCGAATCAAATCGATTTGAAAAGAAAGGAATTTGAATCGAAAAGACTCGAATCGAAAAGAATCGAATCGAATAGAAAAAAATCGAATCGAATTGCACCGAATCAAAAGAATCGAATCGAATGGAAGTGAAAAGAATCGAATCGAATCAAATCGAATTGAATCGATTTGAAAAGAAGCGAATTGAATCAAATTGAATCAAAAAGAATCGAATCCAAATGTGTCGAATCGAAAAGGGTCAAATCAAAAAGAATCAAATCGATTCGAAAAACAAACGAATCAAAGGGAATCGAATTGAAAATAATCGCATCGAATTGAATCGAAAAGAATAGAAAAGTATCGATTCGAATCGAAAAGAATTGACTCGAATCGAATCGAAAAGAATCGAATTGAATCATATTGATCGAAAAGAATTGAATCGAAAAGAATCGAATCGAATCGGAAATAATCGAATCGAATCGAAAAGAATCAAATCGAATCGAATCAAAAATAACTAAATCGAATCAAATAAAAAAGAATCGAATTGAAAATAATCGAAGAGAATAGATTCATATCGAATCGAATCGAAAAGAATCGAATCGAAAAGAATCAAATCGAATCGAATCGAAAAGAACTGAATCGAAAAAATAGAAAATAATAGAATTATAAAGAATCGAATAGAATAGATTCAAATCGAATCGAATCGAATCAAAAAGAATGGAATCGAATTGAAAAGGATCGAATCGAATCAAATTGAATATAAAAGAAACGAATCGAATCGAAATTGAATCGAATCGAATCGAAAAGAATCGAAAAAAATCAAATAAAGTATCGAATCGAATCAGAAATATCGATTGAATTGATTCAAATCGAAAAGAATCAAATCGAATCAAATCGAAAATAATTGAACCGAATCGATCGAATTGAATTGAAAATAATCGAATTGAATCGAACCGAATTGAATAGAAAAGAATCGATCAAATCAAAAATAATTGGATCGAATCGAAAATAATCGAATCGAATCAAATGGAAAATAATTGAACTGAATCGATCGAATTGAATTGAAAATAATTGAACCGAATTGAATCGAAAAGAATCGATCGAATCGGGGATCCCTGGGTGGCGCAGCAGTTTAGCGCCTGCCTTTGGCCCAGGGCGCGATCCTGGAGACCCGGGATCTAATCCCACATCAGGCTCCCGGTGCATGGAGCCTGCTTCTCCCTCTGCCTATGTCTCTGCCTCTCTCTCTCTCTCTCTGTGACTATAATAAATAAATAAAAATTAAAAAAAGAAACGATCGAATCAAAAATAATTAGATCGAATCGAAAATAATCGAATCGAATCCAATCAAATCGAATTGAAAATAATCAAATTGAATTGAATTGAATTGAAAATAATCAAATTGAATCAAAATTAATTGAATTGAAACGAATCGAAAATAAATCAAATCAAAAATAATCGCATCGAATCGAAATGAATTGAAAATAATCGATTCACATCGAATCAAATCGAAAATAATCCAATCGAATTGAATCGACAATAATTGAATAGCATCTAAAATAATCCAATCGAATCGAAAAGAATCGAATCTATTCGAATCGAAAATAATCGAATCAAATTGAATCAAATCGAAAATAAACAATTCGCATCGAATGGAATCAAATCGAAAATAATTGAGTCGAATTGAATCGAAAATAATCGAATCGAATCGAAAAGAATCGAATCGATTCAAATCGAAAAGAATGGAATCGAAAATAATCGAAATGGATTGAATCGAAAATAATCAAATCGAATGGAAAATAATCGAATTGAATTGAAAATAATCGAATCGAAAATAATCGAATCGATTCGAATGGAAAATAATCAAAACGAATCGAAAATAATCGAATCGAATCAAAAATAATCGAATCGAATCGAAAATAATCAAATCGAATGGAATCGAATCGAATCAAATTAAAATGAATCGATTAGAAAATAATCGTTTCACAATGAATCGAATTGAAAATAATCGAATTGAATTGAAAATAATCAAATCGAATCTAAAATAATTGAATCGAATCGAAAATAATCGAATCGAAAAGAATTGAGTCAATTCGAATCACAAATATTGAAACGAATCGAAAAGAATCAAATCAAATTGAAAAGAACTGAATCGAATTGAAAAGAATCGATCGAATCGAATCGAAAATAATAGAATTGATTCGAATGTAATCGTATCGAAAATAAACAATTCACATCAAATCGAATCGGAAATGAATTGAATTGAAAAGAATCGAATCGAATCGAAAATCTCAACTAATCCAATCGAATCAAATCGAAAATAATCGAATCAAATTGAATCAAATCGAAAATAATCGAACCGAATCGAACCGAATTGAATCTAAAATAATCGAATAAAATCGAACCGAATTGAATCGAAAATAATCGAATCGAATCGAACCGAATTGATTCTAAAATAATCTAATCGAATCGAATCGAAATAATCAAATCAAATCGAATCGAATTGAAATGAAACTAATCGAATCGAATCGAATCGAAAATAATCGAACCTAGTCAAATCGAATTGATTCGAAAATAATCGATTCGAATCAAACCGAATTGAATAGAAAATAATCTAATCGAATCGAAAAGAATCGAATCGAATAAAAAATAATTGAATCGAATGTAAATAATTGAATCGAATCCAATCAAATCGAATCAAAAATAATCAAATTGATTTGAATTGAATCGAAAATAATCGCATCGAATCGAATTGAATCGAAAATAATCGATTCGCATCGAATCGAATCGAAAATAATCCAATCGAATAGAATCGAAAATAATAGAATCAAATCGAAAATAATCAAATCGAATCGAAAATAATCCAATCGAAAAGAATCGGATTGGTTCGAATCGAAAATAATCGAATAAAATAAAAAAGAATCGAATCGAATTGAAAATAATCGAATCGAATTGAATCGAAAATAATCGAATCAAAATGAATCGAAAACAATCGAATCGAATCGAAGATAATCGAATCGAATCAAAAAGAATCGAATCGAAAAGAATCAAATCAGGATCCCTGGGTGGCGCAGCGGTTTGGCGCCTGCCTTTGGCCCAGGGCGCGATCCTGGAGACCCGGGATTGAATCCCACATCGGGCTCCCGGTGCATGGAGCCTGCTTCTCCCTCTGCCTGTGTCTCTGCCTCATTCTCTCTCTCTCTCTGTGACTATCACAAATAAATAAAAATTAAAAAAAGTTGAAAAGAATTGAATCGATTCGAAACGAAAATAAACGAATCGAACCACAATGAATCGAATCAAATAAAAAATAATCGAATCGAATTGAATAAAAAATAATCGAATCTAATGCAATCAAATCGAATCGAAAATATTCGAATACAATCGAATTGAATTGAAAATAATCGAATCGAATTGAAAAGAATCGAATCAAATCGAATAGAAAATAATCGAATCAAACCATCGAATTGAGTCGAATAAAAAATAATCGAATCGAATTGAAAAGAATCAAAATGAATCGAATGGAATCGAATCGAGTTGAAAATAATCAAATCAAAAAGAATCGAATTGAATCGAAAAGAATCAAATCGAATAGAATCGAATTGAATCGAAAAGAATCGAATCGAATCGAAAAGAATTGAATCGAATCAAATCAAAAAGAATAGAATCGATTAGAAAAGATTCGAATCGAATTGAATCAAATTGAAAATAATCGAATCTAATCGAAAAAATCTAATCGAATCGAAAAGAATCAAATCGAAACGAAAGATTTGAATCGAATTGAATCAAATCGAAAGGAATCGAATCGAAGAGAAAAAATCAAATCGAAAAGAATCGAATTGAATCGAATGGAATCGAAAAGAATAGAAAACTATCGATTCGAATTGAAAAGAATCAACTCGAATCGAATCGAAAAGAATCGAATTGAATCAAAAAAATCGAATTGAACCTTAAAGAACAGAATTGAATTGAAAAGAATCGAATCGATTCAAAAAGAACCAAATCGAATCAAATCGAAAAGAATCGAATTGAAAAGAATCTAATCAAATAGATTCAAATCGAATTGAATGGAATCGAATAGAATCGAATCAAATCGAAAAGAATCGAATCGAATTGAAAAAAATCGAATTGAATCCAATCTAAAAGAATTGAATCGAAAAAATCGATTCTAAAGGAATCAAAAAGAATCGGATCGAATCAAATCGATTCGAAAAGAAAGGATTTCGAATCGAATTGAATTGAAAAGAATCGAATAGATTGGAATCGAATCGAATCAAAAAAATTCGAAATGAATCTAATCAGATCAAATGGAAAAGAATCGAATCGAATCGAAAAGAATTGAATCGAATCGAACCGAATCGAAAATAATCGAATAGATCAAATCAAAAAGAATTGATCGGTTTGAAATGAATAGAGTAGAATCGAATCAAAGTGAAGTGAAAAGATTAGAATCGAATTGAAAAGAATCGAAATGAATCGAATTGAATCCAAAAGAATTGAATCGATTCGAAGAGTATCGAATCGAATCCAAAGAATCGAATCAAATTGAAAAGAATCGAATCAAAAAGAATCGAATCGAAACGAAAAGAATCCAATTGTATCGAATCAAATCGTAAACAATCAAATTGAATTGAATCGAAAAGAATCAAATTGAATCGAATCGAAAAGAATCGAATGGTATCGAATTGAATCGAAAAGAATCGAATCATATCTAATTGAATTGAAAAGATTCAAATAGAATAGAACCGAAAAGAATCGAATCGTATCGAATCGAATCAAAACGAATCGAATTGAAACAAGATTCGAATCGAATCGAATCGAAAAGAATCAAATTGAAAAGAATCTAATCGAATTGAAAAGAATCGAATGGGACCCCTGGGTGGCGCAGCGGTTTGGCGCCTGCCTTTGGCCCAGGGCGTGATCCTGGAGTCCCGGGATCGAATCCCACGTCGGGCTCCCGGTGCATGGAGCCTGCTTCTCCCTCTGCCTGTGTCTCTGCCTCTCTCTCTCTCTCTCTCTGTGTGTGACTATCATAAATAAATAAAAAATTAAAAAAAAAAGAAAAGAATCGAATCAAAAAGAATCGAATCGAATCGTATAGAATTGAAAAGGATCGAATCAAATCGAAAAGAATCGAATCAAATGGAATCGAATCAAATCGAATTGAATCAAAAAGAATCAATCGAATCCAATTGAATCGAAAAGAATCAAATAGATTCGAATCGAAACGAATCGAAAAATCGAAACGAATCGAATCATATCGAATGGAAAAAATCAAATCGAACTGAAAAGAACCGAATCGAACTGAATCAAAAAGAATCATATTGAATCGAATCGAATTGAATCGAAAAGAATCAAATCGATTCCAATCGAATTGAATCGAAAAGAATCGAATCGAACTGTATTGAATCTAATTGAAATGAATCGAATCAAATAATATCGAAAAGAATCGAAACAAAAACAATCGAATCGAATCGAATTGGAAAGAATCGAATCGAATCGAAAAGTATAGAATCGAAGCAAAAAGAATCAAATCGAATCAGGAGGATCAAATCGAATCGAATCAAAAAGAATCGAATTGAATCGAATCGAATCGAAAAGAATCGAATCTAATCAAATCGAATCGAATCGAAAAGAATAGAATTGTATAGAATCTAATTGAAAAGAACCGAATCCTTTTGAATTGAATCAAAAAGAATCGAATCAAATTGAATCGAAAAGAATCGAATCGAATCAAAAAGAATTGAATCGAATCGAATCGAAAAGAATCGAAACGAATCGATTCAAAAAGAATCAAATAGAATGAAATCGAATCGAAAAGATTTGAATCGATTCGAATTGAAAAGATCAAATCGAATTGAATTGAAATGAAAAGAATTGAATCGAATTGCATTGAATCGAAAATAATTGAATCAAATTGAAGAAAAAATAATCGAATCGAATCGAATCGAAAATCATTGGAACTGAATCGAATCGATAATGGAATCAAATCAAATCAAGTCGAGTCAAATCGAAAATAATCGAATCGAATCAAATAGATTCAAAAACAATCGAATCAAATCGAATCGAGTTAAAAATAATCGAATCAAATAATATCGAATCGAATCGAAAAGAATCGAATTGAAAAGAATCGAACCGAATCAAAAAGAATCGAATAGAATCGAATAAAAAAGAATCGAAATGAATCGAATCGAGTAGAATCAAATCGAAGCTAGGTGAAAAGAACCGAATTGAATCAAAAAGTATCAAATCGAATCGAATCGAAAAGAATTGAACCGAAGAGAATCTAATCGAAACGAAAAGAAACAAATCGAATCGGATTGAAAAGAATCGAAACGAAAAGAAACGAATCGAATTGAATTGAAAAGAATCGAATTGAATCGAATCAAAAAGCATCGAATCGAAAAGTATCGAATCGAAGCGAAAAGAATCGAATTGAATCGGAAAGATCGAATTGAATCGAATCGAATCGAAAAGAATCGAATCGAATCGATTCGACAGGAATCGAATCGAATAAAAAATTATCGGAAATAATCCAAGTGAATCCAAAAGAATTGGATCAAATCGAAATGAATAGAAAAGAATTGAATGGAGCATTATCGAATCAAATCCAAAAGAATCGAATCGAGTCAAATCATAAAGACTCGAATCGAATAGAATCGAATCAAAAAGAATCTAATCGAAACAAAAAAATCGAATCGAATCAAATCAAAAAGAATCGAATCGAAAAGACAAGAGTCTAATCGAATTGAATCAAAAAGAATCAAATTGAAAAGAATCTAATCGAATTGAAAAGAATCGAATCGAAAAAATCGAATCGAATCGAAAATAATCGAATCGAATCGAATTGAAAAGAATAGAAAAGAATCGAATCGAATCGAAAAGAATCGAAACGAAAAGAATCAAATCGAATCGAAAAGAATCAAGTCAAATTGAATCGAAAAGAATCGAATTGAATTGAAAAGGATCGAATCGAAAAGAATCGAATCGAAGAGTCGCATCGAAAAGAATCGAATCGATTTGAAAAAAAAACCGAATTGATTCGAATCGACTCAAAAAGAATCAAATCGAATCGAATCAAATCGAAAAGAATCAAATCAAATCGATTAAAAAAGAAAGAAATTCGAATCGAAGAGACTCGAATCAAAAAGAATCAAATCGAATCGAATCGAAAAGAATCAAATCGAATCGAATCAAAAAGAATTGAATCAAAGAGAATCTAATCAAAACGAAAAGAATCAAATCGAATGGAATTGAAAAGAATCGAATCTAATCGAATCAAATCAAATCAAAAAGAAATGAATCAAATCGATTCGAAAAGAAACTCGAATCGAAGAGACTCGAATCGAAAAGAATCGAATCGAATCGAAAAAAATCGAATCGAATCTAATCGAATCAAAAAGAATTGAATCTAAGAGTTTCGAATCGATTCGAATTGAATTGAAAAGAATCTAATCGAATCAAAAAGATTCGAATAGAATCGAAAAGAAACGAATCAAAAAGAATCGAATTGAATCGAATCAAAAAGAATAGAATCTAATCGAATCGAAAAGAATCGAATCCAAATAAATCGAGTCGAAAGGAGTGGAATCGAAAAGAATTGAATCGATTAGAAAAAAATGAATCGAATTGAATCGAATCTAATCGAATATAATCAAATCGAATCGAATTGAAAAGAATAGAAAAGAATCGAATCAAATCGAATCGAAAAGAATCGAATCGAATTGAATTGTAATGAAAAGAATCGAATCGAATCGAAAAGAATCAAATTGAATCGAAAAGCACTGAATTGAATGCAATCAAATCAAAAAGAATCGAATAGAATTGATTGAATTGAAAAGAATTGAATGGAATCGAATCACATCAAATTGAAAATAATTGAATTGAATTGAATAAAAAATAATCGAATCGAATCAAATCGAATCGAGAATAATTGGAATTGAACTGAATCGATAATCGAATCGAATCAAATTGAGTCAAATCAAAATAATCGAATCAAATCGATTCGAAAAAATCAAATCAAATTGCATCGAATCAAAAGTAATCGAATCGAATCATATTGAATCAATTCTAATCGAATTGAATCGAATCAAAAAGAATCAAATCGAATCGAAAAGAATCGAATCGAAAAGAATCAAATCGAAAAAAAAGAAAAGAATCAAATTGAATCGTAAAGAATTGAACCGAAAAGAATCGAATCGAATCAAATCGATTGAAAAGATTGAATCAAAAAATCAAAGAGAATCGAAACAAATCAAAACGAGTCGAATTGAATCAAATTGAAAAGAATTGCCTCAAATCAAATCTAAAAGAATCGAATCGAATCAGAAAGAATCAAATCGAATCTAAAAGAATCGAATCGAATGGAATCGAATCAAATTGAATTGAAAAGAATCAATCGAATCGAATTGAATAGAAAAGAATCGAAAAAAATCAAAACGAATCAAATCATATCGAATCGAAAAGAATCTAATCGAATCAAAAAGAATTGAATCGAACTGAATCGAAAAGAATCGAATCGAACAGAACCGAAAAGATTCGAATTGAAAAGAATCGTATCGAATTGAATCGAATTGAATCGAAAAGAATTGAATCGATTCCAATTGAATTGAATCATAAGAATCGAATCGAACAGTATTGAATCTAATTGAAATGAATTGAATCAAATAAAATAGAAAAGAATCAAATCGAAACGAAAGGAATCGAATTGAATTGAATTGAAAAGAATCTAATTGAATCGAATCGAAAAGCAACGAATCGAAAAGAATCGAATCGAAACGGAAAGAATCGAATCAAATCGAAAAGATCGAATTGAAAAGAATCGAATTGAATCGAATAGAATCGAAAAGAATCGAATCGTATCGAATCGAAAGGAATCAAATCGAATCGAATCGAAAAGAATTGAATTGTATTGAAAAGAATCGAATCAAATCAAAAAGAATTGAATCGAATAGAAAAGAATTGAATCGAATGCAATAAAATCGAAAAGAATCGAATCGAATAGAAAAGAATCAAATCGTATTGATTGAATCGAAAAGAATCGAATCGAATCGCATTGAATCGAAAATAATTGAATTGAATTGAATAAAAAATAATCAAAACGAATCGAATCGAATCAAGAATAATTGGAATTGAATGGAATCGATAATCGAATTGAATCAAATCGAGTCGAATCGAAAATAATCGAATTGAATCAAATCGAGTCGAATCGAAAATAATCAAATCGAATCAAATCGATTCGAAAAAATCGAATCAAATTGCATCGAATCAAAAGTAATCAAATCGAATCGTATTGAATCGATTCGAATTGAAAAGAATTGAATCGAATTGAAAAGAATCAAATTGAATCGAATAAAAAGAATCGAATCCAAAGAATCGAATTGTAGAGAATCTAATCGAAACGAAAAGATTCGAATCGAATCGAATCGAATCGAAAAGAATCGAATTTAAACAAAAAGAATCGAATCGAATCGAAAAGAATCAAATCGAATAGAAAAGAATCGAATAGAAAAGAATCAAATCGAATCGAAAAGAATTGAATCAAAAGGAATCCAATCGAATCAAATCAATTGAAAAGATCGAATCAAAAAATTCAAAGAGAATCAAAACGAATCAAAATGAATCGAATCGAATCGAATTGAAAATAATCGTATTGAATCAAATCTAAAAGAATGAAATCGATTCAAATCAAAAAGAATCGAATCAAATTGATTCACATCGAAAAGAATCGAATCGAATCGTATCGAATTGAAAAGAATCGAATCGAAGCGATAAGAATCAAATCGAATGGAATTGAATCGAATCGAATTGAATCAAAAAGAATCGAATCAAATCGAAAAGAATCGAATAGATTCTAATTGAAACGAATCGAAAAAATCAAAACGAATCAAATCAGATCGAGTGGAAAAGAATTGAATCAAATCGAAAAGCATCGAATTGAATCGAACTGAATCGAAAAGAATCAAATAGATCAAATCAAAAAGAATCGAATCGATTCGAAATGAATCGAGTAGAATCGAATCGAATTGAAAAGAATCTAATCGAATCGAAAAGAATCTAAACGAAAAGAATCGAATCGAATCGATCAAAAGATCGAATTGAAAAGAATCGAATTGAATCGAATCAAATCGAAAAGAATCGAATCGTATTGAATCAAAAAGAATAAAATCGAATTGAAAAGAATAGAATCATATTTAATTGAATCGAAAAGAATCGAATTGAATTGAATCGAAAAGAATCTAATCAAATCAAAACGAATCAAATCGAATCAAAAAGAATCGTATCGAATCGAATTGAATCGAAAAGAATCCAATCGAACATAATCGAATTGAATTGAAAAGAATCGAATCGAAAAGAATCAAATCGAAACGAAAAGGAATCGAATCAATAAGAATCGAATGGTATCATTGAATCGAAAAGAATTGAATCATATCGAACTGAACTGAAAAGAATCAAATTGAATAGAACCGAAAAGAATCGAATCAAATCGAATCGAAAACAATCGAATTGTATCAAATCGAATCGAAAAGAATCGAATCGAATCAAATCGAAAACTATCGAGTTGAATCGAAAAGAATCGAATCGAATCAAAAAGAATCGAATTGAATAGCATGGAAATGAATCGAATTGAATCAAAAAAGAATCGAATTGAATAGCATCGAAACGAATCGAATCAAATGAAAAGAATCGAATCGAATCGAATTGAAAAGAATCAAATCGTATCAAATGGAATCAAAAAGAATCGAATCATATGGAGTTGAATCGAAAAGAATCAAATCGAATAGAATCGAAAAGAATCAAATCGAATACAATAGAAAAGAATTGTATCGAATAGAGTAGAATTGAATCGAAAAGACTCGATTCCAGTCGAATTGAATCGAAAAGAATCGAATCGAACAGTACCGAATCGAATTGAAATAATCGAATCAAATAAAATCGAAAAGAATCTAATTGACACGAAAAGAATTGAATCGAATCGAATTGAAACGAAAAGAAATCAAATCGAAAAGAATTGAATTGAATTGAAAAGAATCAAATCGAAAAATCGAATCGAAAAGAATCGAGTTGAGTTGAATCGAATAGAAAAGAATCGAATCGAATCGTATCGAATCGAAAAAAATCAAATTGAATCGAAAAGAATCGAATCGAATGGAATCGAATCGAATTGAATCAAAAAGAATCAATCGAATCAAATTGAATCGAAAAGAATCGAATAGATTCGAATTGAAACGAATCGAAAAAATCGAAACGAATCGAATCATATCGAATGGAAAAGAATCGAATCAAATCGAAAAGAATCGAATTGAACTGAATCGAAAAGAATCGAATCGAACAGAATCGAAAAGAATCGAATTGAAATGTAACAAATCGAATCCAAATGATCGAATCGAATCAAATCGAAAAGAATCGAATAGAAACGAAAGAATCGAATAGAATTGAATTGAAAAGAATCGAATAGAATAGAATAGAATCGAACAGAATTGAATCGAACGAAAAGAATCTTATCGAATTGATTCAAAGTGAATTGAATCGAATGGAGAAGAATCAAATCGAATCGAATCAAAAGAATTGAATCGAAAAGAATCGAATCGAAGAGAATCTAATCGAAACGAAAAGAATCAAATCGAATCGAAAAGAATCGAATTGAAAAGAATAGAATTGAAAAATTTGAATCGAATCGAATCGAAATGAATCGAATTGATTCAAATCGATTGAAAAGATCGAATCAAAAAACATCAAAGAGAATCAAAACAAATCGAAACGAATCAAATCGAATCTAATGGAAAAGAATCATATCAAATCAAATCTAAAAGAATTGAATCGAATCGAATCAAAAAGAATGGAATTGAATTGATTCGTATCAAAAGAATCGATTGAATCGTATTGAATCGAAAAGAATCGAATCGAATCAAAAAGAATTGAATCGAATGGAATCGAATTGAATCGAAAAGAATCAAATCGAATTGAATTGAAAAGAATTGAATCGAACATTATCAAATCGAATTGAAAAGAATTGAATCAAATCGAAAAGAATCGATTCGAAATGAAAAGAATCGAATCGAATCAAATTTGAAAGAATTGAATTGAATTGAAACAAGAAGAATCGAATCGAATTGCATCGAATCGAAAATAATTGAATCGAATTGAATAAAAAATAATTGAATCGAATCGAAAATAATTGGAATTGAATCGATAATCGAATGGAATCAAATCAAATCGAGTCGAAGCGAAAATAATCGAATCGAATCATATAAATTGAAAAGAATCGAATCGAATCGAAAAGAATCAATGGAATCGAATTGAATCGAAAAGAATCTACTAGATTCAAATAGAAACGAATCGAAAAAATCAAAATGAATCGAATCATATTGAATCGAAAAGAATCGAATCGAATAAAAAAGAATTGAATTGAACTGAATCGAAAAGAATCGAATCGAACAGAACTGAAAAGAATTGAATCGAAAAGAATAGTATTGAATCGAATGGAATTGAATCAAAAAGAATCGAATCGATTCCAATTGAATTGAATCGAAAAGAATCGAATCGAACAGTATCGAATCTAATTGAAATGAATCGGAATCAAATAAAATAGAAAAGAATCAAATCGAAACAAACGAATCGAATCAATTGAATTGAAAAGAATCGAATCGAATCGAAAAGATCGAATTGAAAAGAATCGAATTGAATCAAATCGAATCAAAAAGAATCGAATCGTATCGAATTGAAAAGGAATCAAATCGAATAGAATCGAAAAGAATAGAATTGTATTGAAAAGAATCGAATCGAATCAAAAAGAATCGAAAAGAATAGAATCGAATGCAATCATATCGAAAAGAATCTAATCGAATCGATTTGAAAAGAATCAATTCGAAATTGATTGAGTCGAAAAAGAATCAAATCAAATCACATCGAATCGAAAATAATTGAATTGAATTGAATAAAAAATAATTCGAATCAAATCGAATCGAGAATAATTGGAAATTGAAATGGAATCGATAATCAAATCGAATCAAATTGAGTCGAATCGAAAATAATCGAATCGAATCAAATCAATTCGAAAAAAATCTCATCAAATTGCATCGAACCAAAAGTAATCGAATCGAATCATATTGAATCGAATCGAATCGAATCGAAAAGAATCAAATCGAATCTAATCAAAAAGAGTCAAATCCAAAGAATCGAATTGTAGAGAATATAATCGAAACGGAAAGATTCGAATTGAATCGAATCGAAAAGATTCGAATCTAAATGAAAAAGAATCGAATAGAAAAGAATCAAATCGAATAGAAAAGAATGCGAATAGCAAAAGGAATCAAATCGAATCGAACATAATTGAATCGAAAAGAATCGAATCGAATCAAATCGATTGAAAAGATCGAATCAAAAAAATCAAAGAGAATCGAAATGAATCAAAACGAATCGAATCGAATCGAATTGAAAAGAATTGCATCGAATCAAATCTAAAAGAATCGAATCGAATAGATTCGCATCGAAAAGAATCGAATCGAATCGTATCGAATCAAAAAGAATCGAATCGAATGGAATTGAATCGAATTGAATCAAAAAGAATCAAATCGAATCGAATTGAATCGAAAAGAATCGAATAGATTCGAATTGAAATGAATCGAAAAAAATCAAAACGAATCAAATCAGATCAAGTGGAAAAGAAGTGAATCAAATCAAAAAGAATCGAATCAAATCGAACTGAATCGAAAAAATCGAATAGATCGAATCAAAAAGAATCGAATCGATTCGAAATGAATCAAGTAGAATCGAATCGAACCAAAAAGAATCGAATCGAAAAGAATCGATTTGAATCGAAATGTAAAGATTCAAATCGAATCGAAAAGAATCGAATCGAAACAAGAATCAAATTGAATCGATCGAAAAGATCGAATTGAAAAGAATCGAATTGAATCGAATCAAATAGAAAAGAATTGAATCAAATCGTATCGAACAAAAAGAATCAAATCGAATCGAATTGAAAAGAATAGAATCGTATTTAATTGAATTGAAAAGAATGGAATCTAATTGAATCGAAAAGAATCGAATCAAATCAAAACTAATTGAATGGAATCGAAAACAATTGAATTGAATTGAATGGAAAGAATCCAATCGAACATAATCCAATTGAATTGAAAAGAATCGAATCGAAAAGAATCAAATCGAAAAGAAAAGGAATCGAATCGAATCGAAAAGAATTGAATGGTATCATTGAATCGAAAAGAATCAAATCATATCGAATTGAATTGAAAAGAATCAAATCTAATAGAATTGAAAAGAATCAAATCGAATTGAATTGAAAAGAATCGAATCGAATACATTGAAAAGAATCGAAACGAATCGAAAAGAATCGAATAGAATCAAAAGTATCGAATCAAAAAGAATCGAATCGAATCGAAAAGAATCAAATTGAAGAGCATCGAAACTAATCGAATCGAATCAAAAAGAATCGAATTGAATAGCATCGAAAACTCAAGAAATCGAATCGAAACAAAATCGAAAAAATGAAGAATCGAATCAAATCGAATCGAAAAGAATAGAATCGTATCGAATGGAATCGAAAAGAATCGAATCATATCGAATTGAATCGAAAAGAATCGAATCGAATAGAACCGAAAGAATCGATTCGAATACAATTGAAACAATCGTATCGAATCGAATTGAATTGAATCGAAAAGA
>NW_023330667.1:0-46116 GCF_011100685.1 Canis lupus familiaris | reverse complement strand
CCCTAACATTTATAGGCTAGGTAACATGACTTGCTTGTTCCTAAACCAGTCACTGGTAAGTCAGGTACTGTGATTAGCTTAGAATAATCCTTTTCCTTTTGCAGCTGGGGCGAGACCACATTCTTTGTGTATTGGGACACTAAATATCCAAATAAAGCTGTGGTTCTCCAGCAAGAATGAAGAATATGGAATGGCTGTTGGGGAGGGAGCCAGCAGGGATTGATAGGAGAATTTGAAATAGAAGAGTAATCAGATTAGATTTGAATTAGGGCCCTTTGGTTATGGCATAAAATGGGGATCACCAGGCTTTTCTTAAAAGGGCCAGATAGTGAATATTTTAGGCCCTGGGGTCTCACACTCTGCCATTGTCGTGTGAAAGTAGCCATAGCAATATGTATTGAAATAGATGTGACTGTGCTCCATTACAACTTTATTTACAGAACCAGATGGCAGGTTGGATTTGGCCTGTGGCCATAGTTGCAGGCGTCTCGTGTGGAGGATAGATTGAAGAATACCAAGTTAAAGATACTGGAAGACAAAGGAAGCTTTTATTTCCTTAGCCAAGTATCAGTCCATTTTGAAATTTTCAGCCTCTCTACTGAACAAGTCAGGAGGCTCAATTCAATCCATTTAAAATGTTGTTCTTGGGATCCCTGGGTGGCGAGCGGTTTGGCGCCTGCCTTTGGCCCAGGGCGCGATCCTGGAGACCCGGGATCGAATCCCACGTCGGGCTCCCGGTGCATGGAGCCTGCTTCTCCCTCTGCCTCTCTCTCTCTCTCTCTCTGTGTGTGTGACTATCATAAATAAATAAAGAAAAAAATATTTTAAAAAAATAAAAAAAATAAAATGTTCTTTTTCTAGGCCTTATGTCTTTCTCTAGAAAAGGTTTTGAGAAGAGTTTATTTATTTATTTGAAAGATAGTACAAGCGAGGTGGAAGGACAGAGGGAGAGAGAAAAGCAGACTCCCTGAGGGTCTCCACCCAGGACCCCAAGATTGTGACCGGAGCCGAGCCGAACTTTGTGATGAGGCATTTCATCCTGAACTTAGCAGTCTCCACTGAGGAGCTGGAGAGGTTCCGTTGTGTTCCAGCTAAATATGTATAGTCTGTTTTAACTGCTCCTAGTAGTGGAAGTCCAGGAAAATCATGCTATTTAAGTTTGCCATTGTCACTTTATGATAATGATTCTGCTAATGATACCATTTCCTGTCAGTCTCATAGGGTTTGGTTTGGGTTACAATAATGGTCATTAGAAACATCCACTTGTATGTACCACATCCTGATAACTAGAATTCTTTCTTGCATTGGTAAATATAGAGGAGAAAATGAGATTTCTTAATGCATTAACTGCCTACCAATAGTACAATTAATATCCACTGTAGTGTGGTTTCCAGGTGTGGTCCCAAAGGAATACTTTTGAACAAGTCATCATCTGTCTTACAGTTTTAATATTCTGTATTTTTCTATTGTTGACTTAAAATGTATTTTCCTGCTTTCTTTACTAGTGGCTAAGAAGTCTGAAGAAGTCTCTTTAAGCAGGTAGGACTTTTATGGATTTTTTTAAAATGATGTGTTAACCAAGGAAGTGGAGAGGAAAGGATTTGTTGAGTGTTGTCTTCTGGGCTAGACACTGTATTATGTGCTTAATACGTCTTACTTATTACTTATTAGTCATTGCAATAGTTTCACCAAGGAGCTGTGCTGTTATAGCCTACTTTTTTTAACTAGTCAGCTGTAGTTCAGGGAGATGGATAAACTGACCCAGGATTCCATAGTTAATGAGTAGCAGACCCATGATTTGAATGTTAGCCTGCGTGGCTCCCATACATGTTTTGCCCCTCAGCAGCACTGGAATTAAGATACAGATCTTAGATCATCCCAGAATGTCAAATTTCATTACATGTTAACTCTGATTTAGAGTTTTCTTAAGAACCAGGCAAGTCCAAGCATTTTCCTAATATATTTGACACAACTAGTGATAGCTAGAGGTAATTATTGCAGTGGTAACTAGTTTCTTGTTTTTACTGTCAAAGATTTTGGAGTGGATCTCAGTTACCTATGGCCACAGTACCATAGCTTTTACATAAGCAAGCCCTAATCAGGCAAGCTCTTAGATATAGTGACGTCTGCTCTCCTTGAGATGAATGATATTTCTGAAAGTGAAGGATATGTAATCTAGGTATAGACCATGTAACGTTAATTAAATTTATCATCTATTTAGAGGGTATTTCTAAACAGTTGTCTATTTACTGACTTCTCAGTCTAATTTTCCCTTTAGGCTGGCACCCTTGATAAGTTCTGTGAAGCTTTTTCTTTTTTTGTAGACTTTTTTGCTTTTATCCATGTCCTTTCTATACTTTTCTTGATTTTTTTAAACTTTCTTCTCCAATTTTCTTGCTGTTTCTTTTATTCCATTACTTTTTATCATTTCTGCAGCTAAGGATTCTCCATTTTTCTAAAGTCAAAATGAAAAGCAGATAGAATTTCAGGGTTTTAAAGAATCTTAGAGATGTGTTAATCAAAATACTCTCTGATGCTGTAACCCATGTTTAACATCCTTACCAAGTGGTTGTTGAAGTGGAGAATTTGAAACTGAAAAGGGATTAAAGTGACTTACTTGAATTTGATAACTGACAGAAATGAGATTTAAATTTAGATTTTTTCCCTTTTCTCTCATCTTTGATTTCATAATATAAAGATAGGGAGTGGGTCTAGTGTACACGAGATGGGAATTAGCAGGAGAGGGCATGTTTCAAGAAGAACCACACTGGGTTGAATAGGAAAAAGAGTTTTAGAAATGATGACAGAATATTGGAGTTTATGACAAGATAGACAAAGGTCAATTACACAAAGAAAGAACACAAGATATTGGGTTGTTGTTTATAAAAGCATATTAAAATAGAGCGTTCAAAAAAAATAAAATAAAATAAAATAGAGCGTTCAAGAGTCCTGAGCAGCATTTCTTTTTGTTGGTTTATTTATTTATTTATTTATTTATTTTATTTTTTAATTTTTATTTATTTATGATAGTCACACACAGAGAGAGAGAGAGAGAGAGAGAGAGAGAGGCAGAGACAGAGACACAGGCAGAGGGAGAAGCAGGCTCCATGCACCGGGAGCCCAACATGGGATTCGATCCCGGTCTCCAGGATCGCACCCTGGGCCAAAGGCAGACACTAAAGCGCTGCGCCACCCAGGGATCCCTCTTTTTGTTGGTTTAATTGAAGGAACTAGCATACTTCAGGGTTTCTTTTCCTTTAAAAAAAGATTTTATTTATTGACGAGAGAGAGAGAGAGAGAGAGAGAGAGAGGCAGAGATACAAGCAGAGGGAGAAGCAGGCTCCATGCAGGGAGCCTGACTTGGGACTCAAACCTGGGATCTCCAGGATCATGCCCTGGGCTGAAGGTGGCACTAAACCGCTGGGCTATCCGGCTGCCCTACTTCAGAGTTTCTGTTGAGAAACATTAAAATCAGTTGAGCCACTGGCAAGAGTATTTACAGCAAATAGGAATGGGACATCATCGACTGCTTACCCCACCTTACAGAGGGCGGTTAGATCCTTTCAAATAATGGGGGGGAATGGAGATTCTGAACTATGTAAATGTATGGCCCAAGGTCACGGTCTTGTGATCGCTTCACCTCTTTTCGTAATTCTCTGATGCCCTTTCCCATGTATGTGTAGGGGTTGGTGGGGTAGGACTAGCTGTCAGATCAATAACGGAGCTTCATTTGGGTAGTTGGTAAGGTGCCTACATTGAGATGACTGCATGGATGACTCAGACTTCCATTTAGCTGGTTCTCCAGGAGCAGGAAATGGCTCCTATTCTTGGTCATTTGAGCCTTTCCTTGTTTTGGGAATCTGTGCCTTGGCAGGCTAAAGACTTAAACGTTGGAGAGTGCCACTGAGCCCTGCAGAGGAGTGATCCAGGAGTGGTAGCTCACAAAAGAAATATTAGGCAGTGTGTGGGTAAATAGAGGCACAGATATCAGGACTATTTGTATAGCAGTCTCTCTTCTTGGGTATCTGAGTGCCCTTGATGATTTTTAAGGTCTTGCTAGTTTATGTGGACGTAAATAAGGCAGGACTTGTGAAACTTGGATTTTATAATTTTTAATCTTTTAATCTCTTCGGGAATAGTATTCCAAGTAATAACATATAAATTTGTTCTTTAACATCTGTAGATAGTTCCTTTTCAAAATTTAAGTATAGTTGACACACCGTTATGTTGGTTTCATGTGTACAACATAGTGATTCAGCAGGTCTATGTTGTTACCCCATGCTTACCACAAGTGTAGCTACCATGTGTTACTGCATATTGCTCTTACAATTCTATTGACTATATTCCCTATGCTGTACTTTTATCCCTGTGACTTACTATACCTGGAATGCTGAACCTCCCACTTCCCTTCACCCATTTTTGTCTGTCCCCCACCCACTTCCCTTCTGGCATACAGAATTCTCTGTACTTATGGGTCTGGTTCTGCTTTTTGGTTGTTTGTTCATTTGTTCTGCTTTTTTGATTCTACATATAAGTGAAGTCATACAGTATTTGTCTATTTTGCTCTGACTTATTTCACTTGGCTTAATACCCTCCAGGGTAATCCACATTGTTGCAAATGGTAAGGTTTCATTCTTTTTATGGCTGAGTAATATTGGCTCTGTGTGTGTTGTGTGTGTGTGTGTGTGTTATACATCTGTTGATGGACATTGGGTTACTTTCATATCTTGGCTGTGTAAATAATGCTGGCAGTAAACATTGGGGTACATATGTCTTTTCAATTAGTGTTTTCTTTTTGGGGGGTAAGTAAGTACCCAGTAGTGGATTACTGGATCATGTGGTATTTCTATGGGTACTTCTTCAAGGAAACTCCATTTTGTTTTTACAGTGGCTGCCCCAATTTCTATCCTCATCACCAGCTCACGAGTATTCCTTAGTCTCTGCATCCTCACCAATATTTTTTAGTGTGTGTTTTTGATTCTAGCCATTCTGACAGGTGGAAGGTGATAATTCATGGTGTTAACTTTTGTCCAGTTAGCTGTCAGACATTTCAGAGAATTCCTCACCTGTCACACTTAGTTATGGGAACTAAAACTGGGCCTTTACTGGGCATTTCACAGGTTAGGAGAGGTGAAAGCAAAATAGATAACTAAACCCTTTTTAAAAAACAGAGGCCAAGGGGCGCCTGGCTGGCTCAGTCGGTTAAGCGACTGCCTTTGGCTTGGGTCATGATGTCAGGGTACTGGGATAGAGCCACATATAAGGCTCTCTGCTCAGCAGGGGCCCTGCTTCTTTCCCCTCCCTCCACCTGCCTCTCTGCCTACTGTGCACACACACACACTCTCTCTCTCTCTCTCTCAAATAAATAAATAAATAAATAAATAAATAAATAAATAAATAAATACATGTTAAAAAAATAACACAGAGGCCAAATTTTGAAAGACCTGTATTCTGAAAACATTGGTGAAAGCAATTGAGGATGACACAAAGACGTGGAAAGAATTCCATCTCATAGATTGGAAGAGCACCTATTGTTAAACTGTGTATAGGACCCAAAGCAATCTACAAATTTAATGCAATGCCTACTAAAATCCATCGACATGTTTCACAGAACTAGAGCAAACAACACTAAATTTATATGGAACCACTGAAGACCTCAAATAGCCAAAGCAATATTGGAAAAAGAAAAACATAACTGGAGATATCTCTATGCTAGATTTCAAGTTATATTACAAAGCTGTAGTAATCAAAAACGGCATAGTATTGGCATTAAATGGATACAAATATCAGTAGAATAGTATAGAAAATCCAGAAATAAACTATAATGATATGGCTAATTAATCTTTGACAAAGCAAGAAAGAATATCCAATGGTTTGAAAAGGCAGTCTCCTTCAATAAATGATGCTAGGAAAACTGAATGGGTATATAAAAGATTGAAACAGGACCACTTCTTTCACCATTTACAAAAATAAATTCAAAATGGTTTAAAGATATAAATATATCACATGAAACCATTTTATCCTTGAAGAGAGCACAGGCAATGATCTCTCTGGTATTAGCTGTAGCCAGGTTTTTCTTTTTTTATGTCTCCTGAGGCAAGAGCAATAAAAGCAAAATAAACTGTTGGGGCTACATCAAAATCAAAAGCTTTGCAGTGAAGGAATCAATCCACAAAACTAAAGGCAACCTTACAGAATGGGAGAAGACATTGCATATGACATATCTGATAAAGGTTAGTGTAAGAATCTAAAGAACTGATACATCTCAACACCCAAAACACAATCCAGGTCAAGAATGATCAGAATATATCAGACATTTTTCCAAAGAAGATGTCCAGTTGGCCAACAGATATATAAAAAGATGATCAGCATCACACGTCATCAGGGAAATGCAAATCAAAACTACAATGAGATAGCGCTGCACACCTGTCAGAATGGCTAAAATCAAAACCGCAAGAAACAAGTGTAGTTGAGGATGTGGAGAAAAAGGAACCCTGTTGCACTTTTGGTGGAAGTGCAAACTGGGACAGCCACCATGGGAAACCGTATGGCGGTTCCTCAAAAAGTTAAAAACAAAACTAACAATCCAAGAGTTGCACTCCTGCGTATTTACCCAGATATGACAAACACACCAATTCAAAGGGATACATGCACTCATGTTTTTACTACAGCATTATTTGCAATCATCAGCCTAAGTGTGCATGTTGATGGATTAGTGAATAAAAAGTGGTGTGTGTGTATATATATATATACACACACACACACACACACACACACACACATATATATATATACACACACACACACACAATGGAATATTGTTCAGCCATTGAAAAGAATGACATCTTGTCATTTGCATGGTGAGAGCTAGAGCGTATTACGCTAAGCAGTGTAAGTCAGAGAAAGACAAATATGATTTCACTCCTAAGTAACATGTAAGAAACAAAATAAAAATGAGCGAAGGAGACAGAAAAGACAGATTTACCAAGAAGAAGACTGCTATAGAGAACAAACTGATGGTTACCAGGGGGGATGTTGGTAGGGGAATGGGTGAAATAGGAGATGGGAATTAAGGAATGCACTAGTCATGATGAGCACTGGGTGATGTATGGAATTACCAAATCATTATATTGTATATATGAAACTAATGTAACACTGTATGTTAAGGATACTAGAATTAAAAATAAAAGCTTAACCAAAACGAGGCTAAATTTTCGTATGTCAAGAAACTTCATTAATAAACAACTGACTTTGACTCGATTTTTCTTTTTAAAGAAATGAACTTGTCTTTGTTTTCTATTTTTGCTGTAAAGTCGTACCTGCAAAGCTGATACTGATGATTCAAGGCCTTCAAAACATGAGGACTTAAGTTCTGGTACCAAGGTAAAGTACTCTCTTGTAAAATTAATTTTCCTGCTCTGAGTTTAGTGTTGTGTATTATTTACTCTTAAAATATAAAGTGGCTTGCCTCTTGTCATTTTATGTTTTTTTAACTTTTTTTATTGGAGTTCAATTTGCCAACATTTAGCATAACACCCAATGCTCATCCTGCCAAGTGACCCCCTCAGTGCCCATCACCCAGTCACCACAACCCCCCCCACCTCCCTTTCCACTACCCCTTATTCATTTCCCAGAGTTAGGTGTCTCTCATATTCTGTCACTCTCACTGATATTTTCACTCATTTTTTCTCCTCTCCCTATGTTCCCTTTCACCAATTCTTATATTCCCCAAATGAATGAGAACATATAATGTTTGTCCTTCTCAAATTGACTTATTTTGCTCAGCATAATACCCTCCAGTTCCATCCACGTCAAAGCAAATGGTGGGTGTTTGTCATTTCTAATGGCTGAGTAATATTCCATGGTATACATAGACCACATCTTCTTTATCCATTCATCTTTCGATGGGCACCGAGGCTCCTTCCACAGTTTGGCTATTGTGGACATTGCTGCTATAAATATTGGGGTGCAGGTGTCCTGCATTTCACTGCATCTGTAGCTTTGGGTAATCCTCAGAAGTGCAATTGCTGGGTCATAGGGCAGTTCTATTGTTAACTCTTTGAGGAAACTCCACACAGTTTTCCAGGGTGGCTGTACCCGTTCAGATTGCTAACAACAGTGTGAGAGGGTTCCCCTTTCTCCACATCCTCTCCAACATTTGTTGTTTCCTGCCTTGTTAATTTTGCCCATTCTCACTGGTGGAAGATGATACCTCATTCTGGTTTTGATTTATATTTCCCTGATGGCCAGTGATCCGGAGTATTTTCTCATATGCTTGTTGGCCATGTCTGTGTCTTCCTCTGTGAAATTTCTGTCCATGTCTTTTGCCCAAAGCATGATTGGATTGTTTGTTTCTTTGCTGTTGAGTTTACTAAGTTCTTTATAGATCTTGGATACTAGCCCTTTATCTGATAGGTCATTTGCAAATAACTTCTTCCATTCTGTAGGTTGCCTTTTAGTTTTCTTGACTGTTTCTTTTGTTATGCAGAAGCTTCTTACCTTGATGAAGTCCCAATAATTCATTTTTGCTTTGGTTTTGCTTCCCTTCAGGGATGTATCTTGCAAGAAGTTGCCATGGCCAAGTTCAAAAAGGGTGTTGCCTGTGTTCTCCTCTAGGATTCTGATGGATTCCTGTCTCACATTTAGATCTTTCATCCATTTTGAGTTTATCTTTGTGTATGGTGTAAAAAAGTGGTCCAGTTTCATTCTTCTGCATGTGGCTATCCAATTTTCCCAGCACCATTTATTGAAGAGACTGTCTTTTTTCCAGTAGATAGTCTTTCCTGCTTTGTTGAATATTAGTTGACCATAAAGTTGAGAGTCCACTTGCGGATTCTGCATTCTGTTTCCATTGATCTATGTGTCTGTTTTGTGCCAGTACCACACTGTCTTGATGACCACAGCTTTGTAGTACATCCTGAAATCTGGCATTGTGATGCCCCCAGCTATGGTTTTCTTTTTTAATATTCCCCTAGCTATTTGGGGTCTTTTCTGATTTCACACAAATCTTAAGATGATTTGTTCCAACTCTCTGAAGAAGGTCCATAGTATGTTGATAGGGATTGCATTAAATGTGTAAATTGCCCTGGGTAGCATTGAAATTTTTCCAATCTGTGAGCATGGCATATTTTTCCATCTCTTTGGGTCTTCCTCAATTTCCTTCTGAAGTGTTCTGTAGTTTTGAGGGTGGAGACACTTTACCTCTTTGGTTATGTATATTCCTAGGTATCTTATGCTTTTGGGTGCAATTGTAATTGGGATTGACTCCTTCATTTCTCTTTCTTCAGTCTCATTGTTTGTGTATAGAAATGCACCTGATTTCTGGGCATTGATTTTGTATCCTGCCACAATGCCGAATTGCTGTATGATTTCTAGCAATCTTGGGGTGGAGTCTTTTGGGTTTTCTTTTTCTTTCTTTTTTTTAAGATTTTATTTATTCATTTATTTATGAGATACAGTGAGAGAGAGAGTCAGAGACACAGGCAGAGGGAGAAGCAGGCTCCACACAGGGAGCCGGACGCGGGACTCGATCCCGGGTCCCCAGGACCAGGCGCTGGGTCGAAGGAAGTGCTAAACCGCTGAGCCACCCAGGCTGCCCTCTTTTGGGTTTTCTATGCACAGTATCATGTCATATGCAAAGAGGGAGAGTTTGACTTCCTCTTTGCCACTTTGAATGCCTTTTGTTTCTTTTTGTTGCCTGATTGCTGAGGCTAGGACTTCTGGTACTATGTTGAATAGCAGTGGTGAGAGTGGACATCCCTGTCTTGTTCCTGATCTTAGGGGATAGGCTCCCAGTGTTTCCCCATTGAGAACGATATTTTCGTAGATGGCTTTTAAGATGCTGAGGAATGTTCCCTCTATCCCTACACTCTGAAGAGTTTTGATCAGGAATGGATGTTGTATTTTGTCAAATGCTTTCTCTGCATCTATTGGGAGGATCATGTGGTTCTTGGTTCTTTCTCTTGCTGATATGATGAATCACATTGATTGCTTTACAAGTGTTGAAGCAGCCTTGCATCCCGGGGATAAATCCCACTGGGTCATGGTGAATCATCTTCTTAATGTATTGTCGGATCCTGTTGGCTAGTATCTTGTTGAGAATTTTTGTGTCCGTGTTCATCAGGGTATTGGTCTATAATTCTCCTTTTTGGTGGGGTCTCTGTCTGGTTTTGCAATTAAGGTGATGCTGGCCTCATAGAACGACTTTGGAAGTACTCCATCCCTTTCTATCTTTCATAACAGCTTTAGTGGAATAGGTATGGTTTGTTCTTTAAACGTTTGATAGAATTCCCCTGGGAAGCCATCTGGCCCCGGACTTTTGTGTCTTGGTAGGTTTTTGATGACTGCTTCAGTTTCGTCCCTGGTTATTGGCCTGTTCAGGTTTTCTATGTCTTCCTGTTGCAGTTTTGTAGTTTGTGGTTTTCCAGGAATGCACCCATTTCTTCTCGATTGCCTAATTTATTGGCGTAAAGCTGCTCATACTAAGTTTTCAAAATCGTTTGTATTTCCTTGGTGTTGGTGGTGATCCCTCCTCTCTCGTTCATGATTTTATTTTATTTTATTTATTTATTTTATTTTATTTATTATTATTTTTTTAATTTTTATTTATTTATGATAGTCACAGAGAGAGAGAGAGAGAGAGACAGAGAGACAGAGAGAGAGAGAGGGGCAGAGACACAGGCAGTGGGAGAAGCAGGCTCCATGCACCGGGAGCCGGACGTGGGATTCTATCCCGGGTCTCCAGGATCGTGCCCTGGGCCAAAGGCAGGTGCCAAACTGCTGCGCCACCCAGGGATCCCCTCGTTCATGATTTTATTAGTTTGGGTCTTCTCTCTCTTCTTTTTAATAAGTTTGGCTAATAATTTATCTGTCTTATTAATTAATTCTTTCAAAGAACCAACTCCTGATTTTGTTGATCTGTTCCCCAGTTCTTCTGGTCTCTATCTCATTGAGTTCTGCTCGAATATTTATTTATTGTCTTCTGCTGGGTGAAGGTTTCAGTTGCTGTTCCTTCTCCAGCTCCTTTAGGTGCAAGGTTAGCTTTTGCTTTGAGTTCTTTCCAGTTTGGGGACGGATGCTGGTCTTGCGATGTATTCCCCCCTCAGGACTGCTTTTGCTGTATCCCAAAGATTTTGAACGATTGTATCTTCATTCTCATAAGTTTACAGGAATCTTTTTAATTCTTCTCTAATTTCCTGGTTGACCCTTTAATCGTTTAGAAGGATGGTCGTTAACCTCCACGTGTTTGAAATCCTTCCATATTTCTTCTTTTAGTGGTTTAGTTCTAGTTTCAAAGCATTATGGTCTGAAAATATATAGGGGGCAATCTATTATATAAATGTTACATTTATATATTAAACAGAGGCGGCTGTTCATTGTATATTCCTAACTATACATACATACATACATACACACACACACACACACACACACACATACACACACATATAGTGTGGCCTGTGGAAAAATGGTTGTTAGTATTATTAATAATTAATAATTAATTAGTATTAACTAATAAGTTAATACTAACCTAACCATTTTTTCCACAGGCCTTTTTTAACTTACATTTTTCCCTGCCTTAAGATCATGCTTGATTGGTCACGTCTTATGTTTTTCTTTTTTTCTTCTTCTTCCTGCATTTTTTAAAGGTTTTATTTATTCATGACAGACACACACACACACACACACACACACACGCACACACACACACAGAGAGGCAGAGACACAGGCAGAGGGAGAAGCAGGCTCCATACAGGGAGCCTGACATGGGACTCGATCCTGGGGCTCCAGGATCTCGCCCTGGGCCGAATGCAGACACTCAACCACTGAACCACCATGGCTGTCCCCCCTGCATTTTTTTGTACATGACTTTCCCGTACCCTACGTTTTCCTTACATGGGGGAAAAAAAAAACAAAACACGTTTCTTTAGTGTCTGTTCTTTCAGTCCATCTCTTTCTATGTTTATTGTCAATATTTTTGATTATGCCTTTCTGTTGTCTGTGTGTGTCTGTGGTTTTCATTCCTGAACCATTACCCCACAAGCCTTATTATTTTTCTCACATTCCTGGAAGGAGCTGATGTTAGATAATCATTTGTCCTTAGCATTTTGACAAACAAAAGCAACTTAAACTGTTTGTAATGCCAACTTGCCCAAATAAATACTACTAGAAACTAAATTTTAATATTTTCTCTTATAAGAGATCGTCATGCAATTATAAATCATTCAAACACATTTGAAAAATTTTAAATATAATAAAATAATTAATTTTTAAAAATATTGTATTCATTTATTCATGAGAGAGTCAGAGACAGAGGCAGAGGGAGGAGAAGCAGGCTCCATGTAGGGAGCCTGATGTGGGACTCTGGGATCACACCCTGAGCCGAAGGCAGATGCTCAACCACTGAGCCACACAGGCGTCCCAATAATGACATTTCTTATTGTTAGTTTTTTTAAAAGATTTTATTTATTTAGTCATAGAGACAGAGAGAGAGGCAGAGACACAGGCAGAGGGAGAAGCAGGCATCATACAGAGAGCCTGATGTGGGACTCGATCCAGGGTCCCCAGGATCCCGCGCTGGGCTGCAGGCGGTGCTAAACCGCTGCGCCACCGGGGCTGCCCTTATTGTTAGTTTTTTTAATTTAAATTACCTAGGGATAGATTTTTATTTTAAGACATTTTGGTAAAGAAAGTATTTAAAAAAAATTTTTTTTAAGATTTTTTTATTTATTCATGATAGACATAGGGAGAGAGAGGCAGAGACACAGGCAGAGGGAGAAGCAGGCTCCATGCAGGGAGCCTGACATGGGACTCGATCCCTGGTCTCCAGGAATCCCACCCTGGGCCAAAGGCAGGCGCTAAACCACTGAGCTACCCAGGGATCCCCTTTTTAAAATTTTTAAATTCAAATTAATTAACATATAGCGTATTATTAGTTTCAGAGGTAGAATTCAGTGATCCATCAGTTGCATACATCATCTAGTGCTTATTACTTCAAGAGCCCTCCTTAATTACCATCACCCAATTACCCCATTGCCCCAACCCTCTCCCCTCCAACAACCCTCAGTTTATTTCCTATGATTAAGAGTCTCTTACGGTTTGTCTCTCTCTCTGATTTTTATCTTTTTTTCCCTCTCTTCCGCTATGCACCTCCGTTTTGTTTCTTAAATTCCACATAGGATTGAAATCATATGGTATTTGTCTTTCTCTAACTTATTTCACTTAGTATAATACTCTTAAGTCCCATCTATGTTATTGCAAATGGCAAGATTTCATTCTTTAGGATGGCTGAGTAATATTCCATTGTATTTATACACACTGCATCTTCTTTATCCATTCATCTGTCAATGGGCATCGGGCTTTTCTGTAGTTTGGCTATTGTGGTCATTGCTGCTTTAAACGTTGGGGTGCTGGTGCCCTTTCAAATCACTATGTTTGTATCTTTTGGATAAATACTGAGTACTGCGATTGCTGGGTCATAGGTTAGCTCTATTTTTTTCCCTAAATTTTTATTTATTTATGATAGTCACAGAGAGAGAGAGGGAGAGAGAGGCAGAGACATAGGCAGAGGGAGAAGCAGGCTCCATGCACCGGGAGCCCGACGTGGGATTCGATCCAGGGTCTCCAGGATCGCGCCCTAGGCCAAAGGCAGGCGCTAAACCGCTGCGCCACCCAGGGATCCCGGATAGCTCTATTTTTATTTAACTTTTTGAGGAAGACTTTGTATAATAATCAGGGGTAAGAAAAGTAACATTTTGGGACTATTAAATCTCTTATAATCTTCACCCCATGAGAAAATGTAGGTTAGTAAATGGCGGAACTGAGATTTGAATCTGTATTTGAATGATCTCCAAAACCTGTGTTCTTTTTGTAATGGTGTTCATTTGGTAATGGTGAATATTACAATTATTTTTACGAAATGTGATACTTGTAATCCTGAAAACTATCAATTTTTTTTCTAGACTGTCCCGAAACTAAACTTAAGAAAGCAAATGGCTGCTTTTCTGCGACCCAAGAGTAAGCTATTTGAAGATTTGTGTTTTTCACGGAGTTTTGTCCATTTTTGTGTTATTTAGTAATTCAAAGTTACAGATATCTTCATGTACTCTTTACTTTGTTTTTCACTAAATAGAAGCAAAATGTGGTCTTGTGAGCCAAGAAGATAGACCTTTATTTGCTGACAACAATTTTGCAAGAGAAGATAAGACTGAAACTCTCTGTAAACCATCCGTCAATGTCTCTGACTATTCTCCTCTTGCTTTTGTATCACCCGAAACTCCTCAAACGTCTTCAGCAATGCTTGGTGTTACAAAGGTAAGTTGTTTTGAACTTTGTCCCCCATGTTTTTTCACATACTATCCTCTTGATATCCTTATAATGAAAAGAATCTTAGGGAGAAATGGAAGCCCTCAAGAATATAAGAGAAAACAGTGTAATAACAACAGAGAAGTAAGTACTGGGTTGAGATTTATTACGGTTGGTGGGAATAAACAAATCTTAGGTGTGCCATTATGGAGGGAAAGAATTAGAAAGCAACTGGATAGAATAGCTAGATGGATGTGAAGATGAGGGGAGGGGTTGTGGGGTAAGAATTCATTTAATAAGGATGAGATGAATGTAAAGATAGGAGAGTTTAGAGAGATTATTATTAAAAACACAGCAGTAGTGAGGCTAAGGTAGAACAGATGCTGTATATTATAAAATGCGGTAGAAATTATTTTAAATGCAAGTTAATAAAAGGCAATACAAAACATGCTCAGATTCTTCAGAATGACAGCTGGTTTTTATGAAGAACTGGGAGGAAATTTTACCCTTTTAAGTTTAATAAAGTATGATAGCCTATATTTAATTTAGCAAGAGTTGTGTTTATACATAGTACAAAGTGAAGTCTGTTTTAAGCCATAATCAGATTTATTATGAGTTTTGAACTTTGGCTGTTGTCTTTCTTGTGGTTTCTAATTAAACTTACTGTGTGGTATAATCTTGGTCGACTTTATATCTTTTGAGAATAGAGAGGACGTAAATAAACATTTTAGTTTTTTCATTAATTAAAACTGAATTTTTTTCTTAGGTAAGTGAGGTTCTTAATCTCTATCCATTAAATGAAAAAAATAAATTTTAAGCTGCAAGATTCTTAAAAAATATAAAAACTATTTTCTGGATTCTGATGCATCTTTTTTTAAATATAAGCTTAGAATAGAGACACATGTCAAATGAATAAACTCATGATTTATCATTTTTTTATAAGATGATTTATCATTATAGAATCGTAAGGAAGGAAAAGTTGCCCGTAGAGTATACAATATTATTTGTAGAAGGATGACCTTTACTTTCTCAAAGATCTCCAACAGTGGATACATTTTACGTTATCTCGGGAAACTTTAGTCTTCATAGTTGTTATATTTTGTATTTTGTATTTTTTAATTTTGTATTTTATTTGTAATTTTTTATTGGAATTCAGTTTGTTAACATATACCATAACACCCAGTGCTCATCCTGCCAAGTGACTCCCTCAGTGCCCATAACCCACTCACCCCAACCCCCTGCCCGCTTCCCCTTGCACTACACCTTGGTCATTTCCCAGGGTGAGGTGTCTCTCATGTTTTGTCACTCTCACTGATATTTTCACTCAATTTCTCTATTTCCCTTTATTCCCTTTCACTAATTTTTATATTCCCCAAATGAATGAGACCATGTAATGTTTGTCCTTTAAAGACTGACACATTTCACTCAGCATAATACCGTCCAGGTCCCTCCACCTCAAAGCAAATGGTGGGTATTTGTCGTTTCTAATGGCTGAGTAATATTCCATTGTATACATAGACCACATCTTCTTTATCCATTCGTCTTTCGATGGACACCGAGGCTCCTTCCACAGTTAGTCTATTGTGAACATTGCTGCAAGAAACATCGGGGTGCGGGTGTCCTGGCATTTCACTGCATCTGTATCTTTGGGGTAATCCCCAGCAGTGCAATTGCTGGGTCGTAGGACAGATCTATTGTTAACTCTTTGAGGAACCTCCACACAGTTCTCCAGAGTGGCTGTGCCAGTTCCCACTCCCAGCAACAGTGCAAGAGGGTTCCCCTTTCTCCACATCCTCTCCAACATTTGTTGTTTCCTGCCTTGTTAATTTTGCCCATTCTCACTGGTGGGAGGTGGTATCCCATTGTGGTTTTGATTTGTACTTCCCTGGTGGCCAGTGATGCAGAGCATTTTCTCATGTGCTTGTTGGCCATGTCTATGTCTTCCTCTGTGAAATTTCTGTCCATGTCTTTTGCCCATAGCATGATTGGATTGTTGTTTCTTTGAGTTTACTAAGTTCTTTATAGATCTTGGATACTAGCCCTTTATCTGATAGGTCATTTGCAAATACCTTCTCCCATTCTGTAGGTTGCCTTTTAGTTATGTTGACTGTTTCTTTTGCTGTGCAGAAGCTTCTTACCTTGATGAAGTCCCAATAATTCACTTTTGCTTTGCTTTCTCTTCCCTTCAGGGATGTATCTTGCAAGAAGTTGCTGTGGCCAAGTTCAAAAAGGGTGTTGCCTGTGTTCTCCTCTAGGATTCTGATGGATTCCTGTCTCACATTCAGATCTTTCATCCATTTTGAGTTTTTCTTTGTGTATGGCATAAGAGAATGGTCCAGTTTCATTCTTCTGCATGTGGCTGTCCAATTTTCCCAGCACCATTTATTGAAGAGACTGTCTTTTTTCCAGTGGATAGTCTTTCCTGCTTTGCCGACTATTATTTGAGCATAGAGTTGAGGGCCCACTTCTGGATTCTCCATTCTGTTTCCATTGATCTATGTGTCTGTTTTTGTGCCAGTACCTCACTGTCTTGATGACCACAGCTTTGTAGTACAACCTGAAATCTGGCATTGTGATGCCCCCAGCTATGGTTTTCTTTTTTAATATTCCCCTAGCTATTTGGGGTCTTTTCTGATTCCACAGAGATCTTAAGATGATTTGTTCCAACTTTCTGAAGAAAGTCCATAGTATGTTGATAGGGATTGCATTAAGTGTGTAAATTGCCCTGGGTACCATTGACATTTTCCCAATATTCATTCTGCCAATCCATGAGCATGGTATATGTTTCCATCTCTTTGTGTCTTCCTCAATTTCCTTCAGAAGTGTTCTGTAGTTTTGAGGGTAGAAACCCTTTACCTCTTTGGTTATGTATATTCCTTGTTACCTTATGCTTTTGGGTGCAATTGTAATTGGGATTGACTCCTTCATTTCTCTTTCTTCAGTCTCATTGTTAGTGTATAGAAATGCCACTGTTTTCTGGGCATTGATTTTGTATCCTGCCACACTGCCAAATGGCTGTGAGTTCTAGCAGTCTTGGGGTGGAGTCTCTTGGGTTTTCTAGCTGCATTATGATGTCATCTGCAAAGAGGGAGAGTTTGACTTCCTCTTTGCCAGTTTGAATGTCTTTTATTTCTTTTTGTTGCCTGATTGCCGAGGCTAGGACTTCTGGTACTATGTTGAATAGCAATGGTGAGAGTGGACATCCCTGTCTTGTTCCTGATCTTAGGGGATAGGCTCCCAGTGTTTCCCCATTGAGAACGATATTTTCGTAGATGGCTTTTAAGATGCTGAGGAATGTTCCCTCTATCCCTACACTCTGAAGAGTTTTGATCAGGAATGGATGTTGTATTTTGTCAAATGCTTTCTCTGCATCTATTGGGAGGATCATGTGGTTCTTGGTTCTTTCTCTTGCTGATATGATGAATCACATTGATTGCTTTACAAGTGTTGAAGCAGCCTTGCATCCCGGGGATAAATCCCACTGGGTCATGGTGAATCATCTTCTTAATGTATTGTCGGATCCTGTTGGCTAGTATCTTGTTGAGAATTTTTGTGTCCGTGTTCATCAAGGTATTGGTCTATAATTCTCCTTTTTGGTGGGGTCTCTGTCTGGTTTTGCAATTAAGGTGATGCTGGCCTCATAGAACGACTTTGGAAGTACTCCATCCCTTTCTATCTTTCATAACAGCTTTAGTGGAATAGGTATGGTTTGTTCTTTAAACGTTTGATAGAATTCCCCTGGGAAGCCATCTGGCCCCGGACTTTTGTGTCTTGGTAGGTTTTTGATGACTGCTTCAGTTTCGTCCCTGGTTATTGGCCTGTTCAGGTTTTCTATGTCTTCCTGTTGCAGTTTTGTAGTTTGTGGTTTTCCAGGAATGCACCCATTTCTTCTCGATTGCCTAATTTATTGGCGTAAAGCTGCTCATACTAAGTTTTCAAAATCGTTTGTATTTCCTTGGTGTTGGTGGTGATCCCTCCCTCTCGTTCATGATTTTATTAATTTGGGTCTTCTCTCTCTTCTTTTTAATAAGTTTGGCTAATAGTTTATCTGTCTTATTAATTCTTTCAAAGAACCAACTCCTGGTTTTTGTTGATCTGTTCCACAGTTCTTCTGGTCTCTATCTCATTGAGTTCTGCTCGAATCTTTATTAATTGTCTTCTGCTGGTTGAAGGTTTCCGTTGCTGTTCCTTCTCCAGCTCCTTTAGGTGCAAGGTTAGCTTTTGCATTGAGTTCTTTCCAGTTTGGGGACGGATGCTGGTCTTGCGATGTATTTCCCCCTCAGGACTGCTTTTGCTGTATCCCAAAGATTTTGAACGGTTGTATCTTCATTCTCATAAGTTTCCAGGAATCTTTTTAATTCTTCTCTAATTTTCTGGTTGACCCTTTAATCGTTTAGCAGGATGGTCGTTAACCTCCACGTGTTTGAAATCCTTCCATATTTCTTCTTGTGGTTTAGTTCTAGTTTCAAAGCATTATGGTCTGAAAATATGTAGGGGACAATCCCAATCTTTTGGTATCGTTTAAGACCTGATTTGTGACCCAGTATGTGGCCTATTCTGGAGAAAGTTCCATGTGCACTTGAGAAGAATGTGTATTCAGTTGCGTCTGGTTGTAAATTTCTGTAAATATCTGTGAAATCCATCTGGTCCAGTGTATCATTTAAAGCGCTTGTTTCTTTGGAGATGTTGTACTTAGGAGACCTATCGAGTGTAGAAAGCACTAGATTGAAGTCACCAAGTATATGTGTATTATTATCTAAGTATGTCCTAACATTGGTTATTAATTGTTATACTTGGCAGTTCCTGCATTTGGGGCATACATATTCATGATTGTTAGGTCATCTTTTTGGAGAGATCCTTTAGTATGATAGAGTGTCCCTCTTCATCTCCTACTACCTTCTTGGGATAAAGTTTAACTTATCTGATGTCTTTTTGTGTTTGTAATCGAAGGTTGGTCAGTACATTTTAGAGAAATGGCAAGTTGAATTTTTTTTTTTTTACTTTGGTAAGTCGGCAGAAAAAATAGGTTGGAACATATATAATGACAGCAAACTTTTATTGGGAAAAGCTTTCCCATGTTGGAGAGAAAATGACATTTGGTCAGGGATCAGAATTCTTACTGTTGTGATTTTTAAATTCTACTAACATTGATTTTATTGATTCATTTAATGAATTTATTTATTGCTATCATGACTTTATAATACTCATGCCTAACTGAAATCTTTAGTGGATCCAATTATTGTAGGTTTTTTTTCTTGGATATTTTTCTTTATTGGACTTTTTTTTTTTATCATGTTAGCATATAGTTTTACCAGAGAGGACTCAGTTCTCTATTTCTATCCTTTTTGTTACATTTAGACTATAATAATAGAAATTGTGGAAAATCAGGGATTGTTTCTCAAAATTTATATTGCTATGGTATTCCACTGTGTTTTTGAAATCATTCCATTAAGAGTGTAGTTAACACTCTTTTTCTAAGTGAAGAATACAAGTATTGCCTAAAACAATAATCAGCTCTAGAAGCGGAGGCTCTTCATAACCACATGGTAAAATGTCCATTCTCAGAATTCTTTTATAATAAAGTGCTAAAAATATCTACTCATAGTCCTTGTGTCCGATGTTAAAATTTAAAATTTTAGATATTTTCTATTTATTTACCTATTCATTTTAAAGACTGTGCTTCATTATAAGGTAGTAGATTATGTTAGGAAACATAGTCGTGCTTCTCCTGGAACACCTAAAATAAGATCTGCTTGGAAGAAGCAATTTAATATTTTTCTAATGTGAATAAGTGAGCAGACAGATGGAATTCTGTAAAATGGAATGTTATAAGTATTATGCATAATATGTCATAAATATATAAATTTAAAAAGTATAGTTCAAATTTATATTTCCTTTTTCCATTTAGGATTTACAAGCTCAAATGAATTATGTTGAGGAAATAAAGAAATAAATAAGAAAGAAAGTTGTTTTTTTAGTATCCTTCAATTGTCAACTTAGAATTTTAGATAAAAATTCTCACCTTTTGTTTTTTAAACCCCATCTATATTACATTAGATGTAGGCTTTCAAGGTATACATTTCTTATTAGAATTTTCATTACCAGTTCTTATTCCACGTGGAAAGTTGATGTGTTTGAAACATTTCTTTTTCAATTTTTTTCTCGCTCTAGTGATAATTTATACCTTCCAGGTTGTGAGAGATGACCACTATCTGAAAAATTTACTTTATGGTGAAAAAAGTAAAATCTTACTTTTTAGATTTTATTTTTTATTTATGAGAGACACACACAATGATGTGGGACTAGATCCCGAGACTCCAGGATCATGCCCTGAGCCGAATGCAGACACTCAACCACTGAGCCACCCAGGCATCCCAGAACTAAATTCCTTATTACAGTATTTATAAACAAATAAATGTAGAGTAAGAAAAGTCAGTATTATTAGGGATATAGTATAAACAAAAGTCTCTTAAACTTTTTTCAATTACATTTTATAAATCTATTATATAAATGTTACCTGTATATATAAAACAGAGGCGGCTGTTCATTATATATTCCTAACTATACATACATACATACATATACACACACACATATACACACATATAGTGTGGCCTGTGGAAAAATGGTTAGGTTAGTATTAATACTAATTAATAATTAATTAGTGTTAACTAATAAGTTAATACTAACCTAACCATTTTTTTTCCACAGGCCTTTTTTAACTTACATTTTTCCCTGCCTTAAGATCATGCTTGATTGGTCACGTCTTATGTTTTTCTTTTTTTCTTCTTCTTCCTGCATTTTTTAAAGGTTTTATTTATTCATGACAGACACACACACACGCACACACACACAGAGAGAGGCAGAGACACAGGCAGAGGGAGAAGCAGGCTCCATACAGGGAGCCTGACATGGGACTCGATCCTGAGGCTCCAGGATCTCGCCCTGGGCCGAATGCAGACACTCAACCACTGAACCACCATGGCTGTCCCCCCTGCATTTTTTTGTACATGACTTTCCCGTACCCTACGTTTTCCTTACATGGGGGAAAAAAAAACAAAACACGTTTCTTTAGTGTCTGTTCTTTCAGTCCATCTCTTTCTATGTTTATTGTCAATATTTTTGATTATGCCTTTCTGTTGTCTGTGTGTGTCTGTGGTTTTCATTCCTGAACCATTACCCCACAAGCCTTATTATTTTTCTCACATTCCTGGAAGGAGCTGATGTTAGATAATCATTTGTCCTTAGCATTTTGACAAACAAAAGCAACTTAAACTGTTTGTAATGCCAACTTGCCCAAATAAATACTACTAGAAACTAAATTTTAATATTTTCTCTTATAAGAGATCGTCATGCAATTATAAATCATTCAAACACATTTGAAAAATTTTAAATATAATAAAATAATTAATTTTTAAAAATATTGTATTCATTTATTCATGAGAGAGTCAGAGACAGAGGCAGAGGGAGGAGAAGCAGGCTCCATGTAGGGAGCCTGATGTGGGACTCTGGGATCACACCCTGAGCCGAAGGCAGATGCTCAACCACTGAGCCACACAGGCGTCCCAATAATGACATTTCTTATTGTTAGTTTTTTTAAAAGATTTTATTTATTTAGTCATAGAGACAGAGAGAGAGGCAGAGACACAGGCAGAGGGAGAAGCAGACATCATACAGAGAGCCTGATGTGGGACTCGATCCAGGGTCCCCAGGATCCCGCGCTGGGCTGCAGGCGGTGCTAAACCGCTGCGCCACCGGGGCTGCCCTTATTGTTAGTTTTTTTAATTTAAATTACCTAGGGATAGATTTTTATTTTAAGACATTTTGGTAAAGAAAGTATTTAAAAAAAATTTTTTTTAAGATTTTTTTATTTATTCATGATAGACATAGGGAGAGAGAGGCAGAGACACAGGCAGAGGGAGAAGCAGGCTCCATGCAGGGAGCCTGACATGGGACTCGATCCCTGGTCTCCAGGAATCCCACCCTGGGCCAAAGGCAGGCGCTAAACCACTGAGCTACCCAGGGATCCCCTTTTTAAAATTTTTAAATTCAAATTAATTAACATATAGCGTATTATTAGTTTCAGAGGTAGAATTCAGTGATCCATCAGTTGCATACATCATCTAGTGCTTATTACTTCAAGAGCCCTCCTTAATTACCATCACCCAATTACCCCATTGCCCCAACCCTCTCCCCTCCAACAACCCTCAGTTTATTTCCTATGATTAAGAGTCTCTTACGGTTTGTCTCTCTCTCTGATTTTTATCTTTTTTTCCCTCTCTTCCGCTATGCACCTCCGTTTTGTTTCTTAAATTCCACATAGGATTGAAATCATATGGTATTTGTCTTTCTCTAACTTATTTCACTTAGTATAATACTCTTAAGTCCCATCTATGTTATTGCAAATGGCAAGATTTCATTCTTTAGGATGGCTGAGTAATATTCCATTGTATTTATACACACTGCATCTTCTTTATCCATTCATCTGTCAATGGGCATCGGGCTTTTCTGTAGTTTGGCTATTGTGGTCATTGCTGCTTTAAACGTTGGGGTGCTGGTGCCCTTTCAAATCACTATGTTTGTATCTTTTGGATAAATACTGAGTACTGCGATTGCTGGGTCATAGGTTAGCTCTATTTTTTTCCCTAAATTTTTATTTATTTATGATAGTCACAGAGAGAGAGAGGGAGAGAGAGGCAGAGACATAGGCAGAGGGAGAAGCAGGCTCCATGCACCGGGAGCCCGACGTGGGATTCGATCCAGGGTCTCCAGGATCGCGCCCTAGGCCAAAGGCAGGCGCTAAACCGCTGCGCCACCCAGGGATCCCGGATAGCTCTATTTTTATTTAACTTTTTGAGGAAGACTTTGTATAATAATCAGGGGTAAGAAAAGTAACATTTTGGGACTATTAAATCTCTTATAATCTTCACCCCATGAGAAAATGTAGGTTAGTAAATGGCGGAACTGAGATTTGAATCTGTATTTGAATGATCTCCAAAACCTGTGTTCTTTTTGTAATGGTGTTCATTTGGTAATGGTGAATATTACAATTATTTTTACGAAATGTGATACTTGTAATCCTGAAAACTATCAATTTTTTTTCTAGACTGTCCCGAAACTAAACTTAAGAAAGCAAATGGCTGCTTTTCTGCGACCCAAGAGTAAGCTATTTGAAGATTTGTGTTTTTCACGGAGTTTTGTCCATTTTTGTGTTATTTAGTAATTCAAAGTTACAGATATCTTCATGTACTCTTTACTTTGTTTTTCACTAAATAGAAGCAAAATGTGGTCTTGTGAGCCAAGAAGATAGACCTTTATTTGCTGACAACAATTTTGCAAGAGAAGATAAGACTGAAACTCTCTGTAAACCATCCGTCAATGTCTCTGACTATTCTCCTCTTGCTTTTGTATCACCCGAAACTCCTCAAACGTCTTCAGCAATGCTTGGTGTTACAAAGGTAAGTTGTTTTGAACTTTGTCCCCCATGTTTTTTCACATACTATCCTCTTGATATCCTTATAATGAAAAGAATCTTAGGGAGAAATGGAAGCCCTCAAGAATATAAGAGAAAACAGTGTAATAACAACAGAGAAGTAAGTACTGGGTTGAGATTTATTACGGTTGGTGGGAATAAACAAATCTTAGGTGTGCCATTATGGAGGGAAAGAATTAGAAAGCAACTGGATAGAATAGCTAGATGGATGTGAAGATGAGGGGAGGGGTTGTGGGGTAAGAATTCATTTAATAAGGATGAGATGAATGTAAAGATAGGAGAGTTTAGAGAGATTATTATTAAAAACACAGCAGTAGTGAGGCTAAGGTAGAACAGATGCTGTATATTATAAAATGCGGTAGAAATTATTTTAAATGCAAGTTAATAAAAGGCAATACAAAACATGCTCAGATTCTTCAGAATGACAGCTGGTTTTTATGAAGAACTGGGAGGAAATTTTACCCTTTTAAGTTTAATAAAGTATGATAGCCTATATTTAATTTAGCAAGAGTTGTGTTTATACATAGTACAAAGTGAAGTCTGTTTTAAGCCATAATCAGATTTATTATGAGTTTTGAACTTTGGCTGTTGTCTTTCTTGTGGTTTCTAATTAAACTTACTGTGTGGTATAATCTTGGTCGACTTTATATCTTTTGAGAATAGAGAGGACGTAAATAAACATTTTAGTTTTTTCATTAATTAAAACTGAATTTTTTTCTTAGGTAAGTGAGGTTCTTAATCTCTATCCATTAAATGAAAAAAATAAATTTTAAGCTGCAAGATTCTTAAAAAATATAAAAACTATTTTCTGGATTCTGATGCATCTTTTTTTAAATATAAGCTTAGAATAGAGACACATGTCAAATGAATAAACTCATGATTTATCATTTTTTTATAAGATGATTTATCATTATAGAATCGTAAGGAAGGAAAAGTTGCCCGTAGAGTATACAATATTATTTGTAGAAGGATGACCTTTACTTTCTCAAAGATCTCCAACAGTGGATACATTTTACGTTATCTCGGGAAACTTTAGTCTTCATAGTTGTTATATTTTGTATTTTGTATTTTTTAATTTTGTATTTTATTTGTAATTTTTTATTGGAATTCAGTTTGTTAACATATACCATAACACCCAGTGCTCATCCTGCCAAGTGACTCCCTCAGTGCCCATAACCCACTCACCCCAACCCCCTGCCCGCTTCCCCTTGCACTACACCTTGGTCATTTCCCAGGGTGAGGTGTCTCTCATGTTTTGTCACTCTCACTGATATTTTCACTCAATTTCTCTATTTCCCTTTATTCCCTTTCACTAATTTTTATATTCCCCAAATGAATGAGACCATGTAATGTTTGTCCTTTAAAGACTGACACATTTCACTCAGCATAATACCGTCCAGGTCCCTCCACCTCAAAGCAAATGGTGGGTATTTGTCGTTTCTAATGGCTGAGTAATATTCCATTGTATACATAGACCACATCTTCTTTATCCATTCGTCTTTCGATGGACACCGAGGCTCCTTCCACAGTTAGTCTATTGTGAACATTGCTGCAAGAAACATCGGGGTGCGGGTGTCCTGGCATTTCACTGCATCTGTATCTTTGGGGTAATCCCCAGCAGTGCAATTGCTGGGTCGTAGGACAGATCTATTGTTAACTCTTTGAGGAACCTCCACACAGTTCTCCAGAGTGGCTGTGCCAGTTCCCACTCCCAGCAACAGTGCAAGAGGGTTCCCCTTTCTCCACATCCTCTCCAACATTTGTTGTTTCCTGCCTTGTTAATTTTGCCCATTCTCACTGGTGGGAGGTGGTATCCCATTGTGGTTTTGATTTGTACTTCCCTGGTGGCCAGTGATGCAGAGCATTTTCTCATGTGCTTGTTGGCCATGTCTATGTCTTCCTCTGTGAAATTTCTGTCCATGTCTTTTGCCCATAGCATGATTGGATTGTTGTTTCTTTGAGTTTACTAAGTTCTTTATAGATCTTGGATACTAGCCCTTTATCTGATAGGTCATTTGCAAATACCTTCTCCCATTCTGTAGGTTGCCTTTTAGTTATGTTGACTGTTTCTTTTGCTGTGCAGAAGCTTCTTACCTTGATGAAGTCCCAATAATTCACTTTTGCTTTGCTTTCTCTTCCCTTCAGGGATGTATCTTGCAAGAAGTTGCTGTGGCCAAGTTCAAAAAGGGTGTTGCCTGTGTTCTCCTCTAGGATTCTGATGGATTCCTGTCTCACATTCAGATCTTTCATCCATTTTGAGTTTTTCTTTGTGTATGGCATAAGAGAATGGTCCAGTTTCATTCTTCTGCATGTGGCTGTCCAATTTTCCCAGCACCATTTATTGAAGAGACTGTCTTTTTTCCAGTGGATAGTCTTTCCTGCTTTGCCGACTATTATTTGAGCATAGAGTTGAGGGCCCACTTCTGGATTCTCCATTCTGTTTCCATTGATCTATGTGTCTGTTTTTGTGCCAGTACCTCACTGTCTTGATGACCACAGCTTTGTAGTACAACCTGAAATCTGGCATTGTGATGCCCCCAGCTATGGTTTTCTTTTTTAATATTCCCCTAGCTATTTGGGGTCTTTTCTGATTCCACAGAGATCTTAAGATGATTTGTTCCAACTTTCTGAAGAAAGTCCATAGTATGTTGATAGGGATTGCATTAAGTGTGTAAATTGCCCTGGGTACCATTGACATTTTCCCAATATTCATTCTGCCAATCCATGAGCATGGTATATGTTTCCATCTCTTTGTGTCTTCCTCAATTTCCTTCAGAAGTGTTCTGTAGTTTTGAGGGTAGAAACCCTTTACCTCTTTGGTTATGTATATTCCTTGTTACCTTATGCTTTTGGGTGCAATTGTAATTGGGATTGACTCCTTCATTTCTCTTTCTTCAGTCTCATTGTTAGTGTATAGAAATGCCACTGTTTTCTGGGCATTGATTTTGTATCCTGCCACACTGCCAAATGGCTGTGAGTTCTAGCAGTCTTGGGGTGGAGTCTCTTGGGTTTTCTAGCTGCATTATGATGTCATCTGCAAAGAGGGAGAGTTTGACTTCCTCTTTGCCAGTTTGAATGTCTTTTATTTCTTTTTGTTGCCTGATTGCCGAGGCTAGGACTTCTGGTACTATGTTGAATAGCAATGGTGAGAGTGGACATCCCTGTCTTGTTCCTGATCTTAGGGGATAGGCTCCCAGTGTTTCCCCATTGAGAACGATATTTTCGTAGATGGCTTTTAAGATGCTGAGGAATGTTCCCTCTATCCCTACACTCTGAAGAGTTTTGATCAGGAATGGATGTTGTATTTTGTCAAATGCTTTCTCTGCATCTATTGGGAGGATCATGTGGTTCTTGGTTCTTTCTCTTGCTGATATGATGAATCACATTGATTGCTTTACAAGTGTTGAAGCAGCCTTGCATCCCGGGGATAAATCCCACTGGGTCATGGTGAATCATCTTCTTAATGTATTGTCGGATCCTGTTGGCTAGTATCTTGTTGAGAATTTTTGTGTCCGTGTTCATCAAGGTATTGGTCTATAATTCTCCTTTTTGGTGGGGTCTCTGTCTGGTTTTGCAATTAAGGTGATGCTGGCCTCATAGAACGACTTTGGAAGTACTCCATCCCTTTCTATCTTTCATAACAGCTTTAGTGGAATAGGTATGGTTTGTTCTTTAAACGTTTGATAGAATTCCCCTGGGAAGCCATCTGGCCCCGGACTTTTGTGTCTTGGTAGGTTTTTGATGACTGCTTCAGTTTCGTCCCTGGTTATTGGCCTGTTCAGGTTTTCTATGTCTTCCTGTTGCAGTTTTGTAGTTTGTGGTTTTCCAGGAATGCACCCATTTCTTCTCGATTGCCTAATTTATTGGCGTAAAGCTGCTCATACTAAGTTTTCAAAATCGTTTGTATTTCCTTGGTGTTGGTGGTGATCCCTCCCTCTCGTTCATGATTTTATTAATTTGGGTCTTCTCTCTCTTCTTTTTAATAAGTTTGGCTAATAGTTTATCTGTCTTATTAATTCTTTCAAAGAACCAACTCCTGGTTTTTGTTGATCTGTTCCACAGTTCTTCTGGTCTCTATCTCATTGAGTTCTGCTCGAATCTTTATTAATTGTCTTCTGCTGGTTGAAGGTTTCCGTTGCTGTTCCTTCTCCAGCTCCTTTAGGTGCAAGGTTAGCTTTTGCATTGAGTTCTTTCCAGTTTGGGGACGGATGCTGGTCTTGCGATGTATTTCCCCCTCAGGACTGCTTTTGCTGTTCCCAAAGATTTTGAACGGTTGTATCTTCATTCTCATAAGTTTCCAGGAATCTTTTTAATTCTTCTCTAATTTTCTGGTTGACCCTTTAATCGTTTAGCAGGATGGTCGTTAACCTCCACGTGTTTGAAATCCTTCCATATTTCTTCTTGTGGTTTAGTTCTAGTTTCAAAGCATTATGGTCTGAAAATATGTAGGGGACAATCCCAATCTTTTGGTATCGTTTAAGACCTGATTTGTGACCCAGTATGTGGCCTATTCTGGAGAAAGTTCCATGTGCACTTGAGAAGAATGTGTATTCAGTTGCGTCTGGTTGTAAATTTCTGTAAATATCTGTGAAATCCATCTGGTCCAGTGTATCATTTAAAGCGCTTGTTTCTTTGGAGATGTTGTACTTAGGAGACCTATCGAGTGTAGAAAGCACTAGATTGAAGTCACCAAGTATATGTGTATTATTATCTAAGTATGTCCTAACATTGGTTATTAATTGTTATACTTGGCAGTTCCTGCATTTGGGGCATACATATTCATGATTGTTAGGTCATCTTTTTGGAGAGATCCTTTAGTATGATAGAGTGTCCCTCTTCATCTCCTACTACCTTCTTGGGATAAAGTTTAACTTATCTGATGTCTTTTTGTGTTTGTAATCGAAGGTTGGTCAGTACATTTTAGAGAAATGGCAAGTTGAATTTTTTTTTTTTTACTTTGGTAAGTCGGCAGAAAAAATAGGTTGGAACATATATAATGACAGCAAACTTTTATTGGGAAAAGCTTTCCCATGTTGGAGAGAAAATGACATTTGGTCAGGGATCAGAATTCTTACTGTTGTGATTTTTAAATTCTACTAACATTGATTTTATTGATTCATTTAATGAATTTATTTATTGCTATCATGACTTTATAATACTCATGCCTAACTGAAATCTTTAGTGGATCCAATTATTGTAGGTTTTTTTTCTTGGATATTTTTCTTTATTGGACTTTTTTTTTTTATCATGTTAGCATATAGTTTTACCAGAGAGGACTCAGTTCTCTATTTCTATCCTTTTTGTTACATTTAGACTATAATAATAGAAATTGTGGAAAATCAGGGATTGTTTCTCAAAATTTATATTGCTATGGTATTCCACTGTGTTTTTGAAATCATTCCATTAAGAGTGTAGTTAACACTCTTTTTCTAAGTGAAGAATACAAGTATTGCCTAAAACAATAATCAGCTCTAGAAGCGGAGGCTCTTCATAACCACATGGTAAAATGTCCATTCTCAGAATTCTTTTATAATAAAGTGCTAAAAATATCTACTCATAGTCCTTGTGTCCGATGTTAAAATTTAAAATTTTAGATATTTTCTATTTATTTACCTATTCATTTTAAAGACTGTGCTTCATTATAAGGTAGTAGATTATGTTAGGAAACATAGTCGTGCTTCTCCTGGAACACCTAAAATAAGATCTGCTTGGAAGAAGCAATTTAATATTTTTCTAATGTGAATAAGTGAGCAGACAGATGGAATTCTGTAAAATGGAATGTTATAAGTATTATGCATAATATGTCATAAATATATAAATTTAAAAAGTATAGTTCAAATTTATATTTCCTTTTTCCATTTAGGATTTACAAGCTCAAATGAATTATGTTGAGGAAATAAAGAAATAAATAAGAAAGAAAGTTGTTTTTTTAGTATCCTTCAATTGTCAACTTAGAATTTTAGATAAAAATTCTCACCTTTTGTTTTTTAAACCCCATCTATATTACATTAGATGTAGGCTTTCAAGGTATACATTTCTTATTAGAATTTTCATTACCAGTTCTTATTCCACGTGGAAAGTTGATGTGTTTGAAACATTTCTTTTTCAATTTTTTTCTCGCTCTAGTGATAATTTATACCTTCCAGGTTGTGAGAGATGACCACTATCTGAAAAATTTACTTTATGGTGAAAAAAGTAAAATCTTACTTTTTAGATTTTATTTTTTATTTATGAGAGACACACACAATGATGTGGGACTAGATCCCGAGACTCCAGGATCATGCCCTGAGCCGAATGCAGACACTCAACCACTGAGCCACCCAGGCATCCCAGAACTAAATTCCTTATTACAGTATTTATAAACAAATAAATGTAGAGTAAGAAAAGTCAGTATTATTAGGGATATAGTATAAACAAAAGTCTCTTAAACTTTTTTCAATTACATTTTATAAATCTATTATATAAATGTTACCTGTATATATAAAACAGAGGCGGCTGTTCATTATATATTCCTAACTATACATACATACATACATATACACACACACATATACACACATATAGTGTGGCCTGTGGAAAAATGGTTAGGTTAGTATTAATACTAATTAATAATTAATTAGTGTTAACTAATAAGTTAATACTAACCTAACCATTTTTTTCCACAGGCCTTTTTTAACTTACATTTTTCCCTGCCTTAAGATCATGCTTGATTGGTCACGTCTTATGTTTTTCTTTTTTCTTCTTCTTCCTGCATTTTTTAAAGGTTTTATTTATTCATGACAGACACACACACACGCACACACACACAGAGAGAGGCAGAGACACAGGCAGAGGGAGAAGCAGGCTCCATACAGGGAGCCTGACATGGGACTCGATCCTGAGGCTCCAGGATCTCGCCCTGGGCCGAATGCAGACACTCAACCACTGAACCACCATGGCTGTCCCCCCTGCATTTTTTTGTACATGACTTTCCCGTACCCTACGTTTTCCTTACATGGGGGAAAAAAAAAACAAAACACAGTTTCTTTAGTGTCTGTTCTTTCAGTCCATCTCTTTCTATGTTTATTGTCAATATTTTTGATTATGCCTTTCTGTTGTCTGTGTGTGTCTGTGGTTTTCATTCCTGAACCATTACCCCACAAGCCTTATTATTTTTCTCACATTCCTGGAAGGAGCTGATGTTAGATAATCATTTGTCCTTAGCATTTTGACAAACAAAAGCAACTTAAACTGTTTGTAATGCCAACTTGCCCAAATAAATACTACTAGAAACTAAATTTTAATATTTTCTCTTATAAGAGATCGTCATGCAATTATAAATCATTCAAACACATTTGAAAAATTTTAAATATAATAAAATAATTAATTTTTAAAAATATTGTATTCATTTATTCATGAGAGAGTCAGAGACAGAGGCAGAGGGAGGAGAAGCAGGCTCCATGTAGGGAGCCTGATGTGGGACTCTGGGATCACACCCTGAGCCGAAGGCAGATGCTCAACCACTGAGCCACACAGGCGTCCCAATAATGACATTTCTTATTGTTAGTTTTTTTAAAAGATTTTATTTATTTAGTCATAGAGACAGAGAGAGAGGCAGAGACACAGGCAGAGGGAGAAGCAGGACATCATACAGAGAGCCTGATGTGGGACTCGATCCAGGGTCCCCAGGATCCCGCGCTGGGCTGCAGGCGGTGCTAAACCGCTGCGCCACCGGGGCTGCCCTTATTGTTAGTTTTTTTAATTTAAATTACCTAGGGATAGATTTTTATTTTAAGACATTTTGGTAAAGAAAGTATTTAAAAAAAATTTTTTTAAGATTTTTTTATTTATTCATGATAGACATAGGGAGAGAGAGGCAGAGACACAGGCAGAGGGAGAAGCAGGCTCCATGCAGGGAGCCTGACATGGGACTCGATCCCTGGTCTCCAGGAATCCCACCCTGGGCCAAAGGCAGGCGCTAAACCACTGAGCTACCCAGGGATCCCCTTTTTAAAATTTTTAAATTCAAATTAATTAACATATAGCGTATTATTAGTTTCAGAGGTAGAATTCAGTGATCCATCAGTTGCATACATCATCTAGTGCTTATTACTTCAAGAGCCCTCCTTAATTACCATCACCCAATTACCCCATTGCCCCAACCCTCTCCCCTCCAACAACCCTCAGTTTATTTCCTATGATTAAGAGTCTCTTACGGTTTGTCTCTCTCTCTGATTTTTATCTTTTTTTTCCCTCTCTTCCGCTATGCACCTCCGTTTTGTTTCTTAAATTCCACATAGGATTGAAATCATATGGTATTTGTCTTTCTCTAACTTATTTCACTTAGTATAATACTCTTAAGTCCCATCTATGTTATTGCAAATGGCAAGATTTCATTCTTTAGGATGGCTGAGTAATATTCCATTGTATTTATACACACTGCATCTTCTTTATCCATTCATCTGTCAATGGGCATCGGGCTTTTCTGTAGTTTGGCTATTGTGGTCATTGCTGCTTTAAACGTTGGGGTGCTGGTGCCCTTTCAAATCACTATGTTTGTATCTTTTGGATAAATACTGAGTACTGCGATTGCTGGGTCATAGGTTAGCTCTATTTTTTTCCCTAAATTTTTATTTATTTATGATAGTCACAGAGAGAGAGAGGGAGAGAGAGGCAGAGACATAGGCAGAGGGAGAAGCAGGCTCCATGCACCGGGAGCCCGACGTGGGATTCGATCCAGGGTCTCCAGGATCGCGCCCTAGGCCAAAGGCAGGCGCTAAACCGCTGCGCCACCCAGGGATCCCGGATAGCTCTATTTTTATTTAACTTTTTGAGGAAGACTTTGTATAATAATCAGGGGTAAGAAAAGTAACATTTTGGGACTATTAAATCTCTTATAATCTTCACCCCATGAGAAAATGTAGGTTAGTAAATGGCGGAACTGAGATTTGAATCTGTATTTGAATGATCTCCAAAACCTGTGTTCTTTTTGTAATGGTGTTCATTTGGTAATGGTGAATATTACAATTATTTTTACGAAATGTGATACTTGTAATCCTGAAAACTATCAATTTTTTTTCTAGACTGTCCCGAAACTAAACTTAAGAAAGCAAATGGCTGCTTTTCTGCGACCCAAGAGTAAGCTATTTGAAGATTTGTGTTTTTCACGGAGTTTTGTCCATTTTTGTGTTATTTAGTAATTCAAAGTTACAGATATCTTCATGTACTCTTTACTTTGTTTTTCACTAAATAGAAGCAAAATGTGGTCTTGTGAGCCAAGAAGATAGACCTTTATTTGCTGACAACAATTTTGCAAGAGAAGATAAGACTGAAACTCTCTGTAAACCATCCGTCAATGTCTCTGACTATTCTCCTCTTGCTTTTGTATCACCCGAAACTCCTCAAACGTCTTCAGCAATGCTTGGTGTTACAAAGGTAAGTTGTTTTGAACTTTGTCCCCCATGTTTTTTCACATACTATCCTCTTGATATCCTTATAATGAAAAGAATCTTAGGGAGAAATGGAAGCCCTCAAGAATATAAGAGAAAACAGTGTAATAACAACAGAGAAGTAAGTACTGGGTTGAGATTTATTACGGTTGGTGGGAATAAACAAATCTTAGGTGTGCCATTATGGAGGGAAAGAATTAGAAAGCAACTGGATAGAATAGCTAGATGGATGTGAAGATGAGGGGAGGGGTTGTGGGGTAAGAATTCATTTAATAAGGATGAGATGAATGTAAAGATAGGAGAGTTTAGAGAGATTATTATTAAAAACACAGCAGTAGTGAGGCTAAGGTAGAACAGATGCTGTATATTATAAAATGCGGTAGAAATTATTTTAAATGCAAGTTAATAAAAGGCAATACAAAACATGCTCAGATTCTTCAGAATGACAGCTGGTTTTTATGAAGAACTGGGAGGAAATTTTACCCTTTTAAGTTTAATAAAGTATGATAGCCTATATTTAATTTAGCAAGAGTTGTGTTTATACATAGTACAAAGTGAAGTCTGTTTTAAGCCATAATCAGATTTATTATGAGTTTTGAACTTTGGCTGTTGTCTTTCTTGTGGTTTCTAATTAAACTTACTGTGTGGTATAATCTTGGTCGACTTTATATCTTTTGAGAATAGAGAGGACGTAAATAAACATTTTAGTTTTTTCATTAATTAAAACTGAATTTTTTTCTTAGGTAAGTGAGGTTCTTAATCTCTATCCATTAAATGAAAAAAATAAATTTTAAGCTGCAAGATTCTTAAAAAATATAAAAACTATTTTCTGGATTCTGATGCATCTTTTTTTAAATATAAGCTTAGAATAGAGACACATGTCAAATGAATAAACTCATGATTTATCATTTTTTTATAAGATGATTTATCATTATAGAATCGTAAGGAAGGAAAAGTTGCCCGTAGAGTATACAATATTATTTGTAGAAGGATGACCTTTACTTTCTCAAAGATCTCCAACAGTGGATACATTTTACGTTATCTCGGGAAACTTTAGTCTTCATAGTTGTTATATTTTGTATTTTGTATTTTTTAATTTTGTATTTTATTTGTAATTTTTTATTGGAATTCAGTTTGTTAACATATACCATAACACCCAGTGCTCATCCTGCCAAGTGACTCCCTCAGTGCCCATAACCCACTCACCCCAACCCCCTGCCCGCTTCCCCTTGCACTACACCTTGGTCATTTCCCAGGGTGAGGTGTCTCTCATGTTTTGTCACTCTCACTGATATTTTCACTCAATTTCTCTATTTCCCTTTATTCCCTTTCACTAATTTTTATATTCCCCAAATGAATGAGACCATGTAATGTTTGTCCTTTAAAGACTGACACATTTCACTCAGCATAATACCGTCCAGGTCCCTCCACCTCAAAGCAAATGGTGGGTATTTGTCGTTTCTAATGGCTGAGTAATATTCCATTGTATACATAGACCACATCTTCTTTATCCATTCGTCTTTCGATGGACACCGAGGCTCCTTCCACAGTTAGTCTATTGTGAACATTGCTGCAAGAAACATCGGGGTGCGGGTGTCCTGGCATTTCACTGCATCTGTATCTTTGGGGTAATCCCCAGCAGTGCAATTGCTGGGTCGTAGGACAGATCTATTGTTAACTCTTTGAGGAACCTCCACACAGTTCTCCAGAGTGGCTGTGCCAGTTCCCACTCCCAGCAACAGTGCAAGAGGGTTCCCCTTTCTCCACATCCTCTCCAACATTTGTTGTTTCCTGCCTTGTTAATTTTGCCCATTCTCACTGGTGGGAGGTGGTATCCCATTGTGGTTTTGATTTGTACTTCCCTGGTGGCCAGTGATGCAGAGCATTTTCTCATGTGCTTGTTGGCCATGTCTATGTCTTCCTCTGTGAAATTTCTGTCCATGTCTTTTGCCCATAGCATGATTGGATTGTTGTTTCTTTGAGTTTACTAAGTTCTTTATAGATCTTGGATACTAGCCCTTTATCTGATAGGTCATTTGCAAATACCTTCTCCCATTCTGTAGGTTGCCTTTTAGTTATGTTGACTGTTTCTTTGCTGTGCAGAAGCTTCTTACCTTGATGAAGTCCCAATAATTCACTTTTGCTTTGCTTTCTCTTCCCTTCAGGGATGTATCTTGCAAGAAGTTGCTGTGGCCAAGTTCAAAAAGGGTGTTGCCTGTGTTCTCCTCTAGGATTCTGATGGATTCCTGTCTCACATTCAGATCTTTCATCCATTTTGAGTTTTTCTTTGTGTATGGCATAAGAGAATGGTCCAGTTTCATTCTTCTGCATGTGGCTGTCCAATTTTCCCAGCACCATTTATTGAAGAGACTGTCTTTTTTCCAGTGGATAGTCTTTCCTGCTTTGCCGACTATTATTTGAGCATAGAGTTGAGGGCCCCACTTCTGGATTCTCCATTCTGTTTCCATTGATCTATGTGTCTGTTTTGTGCCAGTACCTCACTGTCTTGATGACCACAGCTTTGTAGTACAACCTGAAATCTGGCATTGTGATGCCCCCAGCTATGGTTTTCTTTTTTAATATTCCCCTAGCTATTTGGGGTCTTTTCTGATTCCACAGAGATCTTAAGATGATTTGTTCCAACTTTCTGAAGAAAGTCCATAGTATGTTGATAGGGATTGCATTAAGTGTGTAAATTGCCCTGGGTACCATTGACATTTTCCCAATATTCATTCTGCCAATCCATGAGCATGGTATATGTTTCCATCTCTTTGTGTCTTCCTCAATTTCCTTCAGAAGTGTTCTGTAGTTTTGAGGGTAGAAACCCTTTACCTCTTTGGTTATGTATATTCCTTGTTACCTTATGCTTTTGGGTGCAATTGTAATTGGGATTGACTCCTTCATTTCTCTTTCTTCAGTCTCATTGTTAGTGTATAGAAATGCCACTGTTTTCTGGGCATTGATTTTGTATCCTGCCACACTGCCAAATGGCTGTGAGTTCTAGCAGTCTTGGGGTGGAGTCTCTTGGGTTTTCTAGCTGCATTATGATGTCATCTGCAAAGAGGGAGAGTTTGACTTCCTCTTTGCCAGTTTGAATGTCTTTTATTTCTTTTTGTTGCCTGATTGCCGAGGCTAGGACTTCTGGTACTATGTTGAATAGCAATGGTGAGAGTGGACATCCCTGTCTTGTTCCTGATCTTAGGGGATAGGCTCCCAGTGTTTCCCCATTGAGAACGATATTTTCGTAGATGGCTTTTAAGATGCTGAGGAATGTTCCCTCTATCCCTACACTCTGAAGAGTTTTGATCAGGAATGGATGTTGTATTTTGTCAAATGCTTTCTCTGCATCTATTGGGAGGATCATGTGGTTCTTGGTTCTTTCTCTTGCTGATATGATGAATCACATTGATTGCTTTACAAGTGTTGAAGCAGCCTTGCATCCCGGGGATAAATCCCACTGGGTCATGGTGAATCATCTTCTTAATGTATTGTCGGATCCTGTTGGCTAGTATCTTGTTGAGAATTTTTGTGTCCGTGTTCATCAGGGTATTGGTCTATAATTCTCCTTTTTGGTGGGGTCTCTGTCTGGTTTTGCAATTAAGGTGATGCTGGCCTCATAGAACGACTTTGGAAGTACTCCATCCCTTTCTATCTTTCATAACAGCTTTAGTGGAATAGGTATGGTTTGTTCTTTAAACGTTTGATAGAATTCCCCTGGGAAGCCATCTGGCCCCGGACTTTTGTGTCTTGGTAGGTTTTTGATGACTGCTTCAGTTTCGTCCCTGGTTATTGGCCTGTTCAGGTTTTCTATGTCTTCCTGTTGCAGTTTTGTAGTTTGTGGTTTTCCAGGAATGCACCCATTTCTTCTCGATTGCCTAATTTATTGGCGTAAAGCTGCTCATACTAAGTTTTCAAAATCGTTTGTATTTCCTTGGTGTTGGTGGTGATCCCTCCCTCTCGTTCATGATTTTATTAATTTGGGTCTTCTCTCTCTTCTTTTTAATAAGGTTGGCTAATAGTTTATCTGTCTTATTAATTCTTTCAAAGAACCAACTCCTGGTTTTTGTTGATCTGTTCCACAGTTCTTCTGGTCTCTATCTCATTGAGTTCTGCTCGAATCTTTATTAATTGTCTTCTGCTGGTTGAAGGTTTCCGTTGCTGTTCCTTCTCCAGCTCCTTTAGGTGCAAGGTTAGCTTTTGCATTGAGTTCTTTCCAGTTTGGGGACGGATGCTGGTCTTGCGATGTATTTCCCCCTCAGGACTGCTTTTGCTGTTCCCAAAGATTTTGAACGGTTGTATCTTCATTCTCATTAGTTTCCAGGAATCTTTTTAATTCTTCTCTAATTTTCTGGTTGACCCTTTAATCGTTTAGCAGGATGGTGTTAACCTCCACGTGTTTGAAATCCTTCCATATTTCTTCTTGTGGTTTAGTTCTAGTTTCAAAGCATTATGGTCTGAAAATATGTAGGGGACAATCCCAATCTTTTGGTATCGTTTAAGACCTGATTTGTGACCCAGTATGTGGCCTATTCTGGAGAAAGTTCCATGTGCACTTGAGAAGAATGTGTATTCAGTTGCGTCTGGTTGTAAATTTCTGTAAATATCTGTGAAATCCATCTGGTCCAGTGTATCATTTAAAGTGCTTGTTTCTTTGGAGATGTTGTACTTAGGAGACCTATCGAGTGTAGAAAGCACTAGATTGAAGTCACCAAGTATATGTGTATTATTATCTAAGTATGTCCTAACATTGGTTATTAATTGTTATACTTGGCAGTTCCTGCATTTGGGGCATACATATTCATGATTGTTAGGTCGTCTTTTTGGAGAGATCCTTTAGTATGATAGAGTGTCCCTCTTCATCTCCTACTACCTTCTTGGGATAAAGTTTAACAGACTCCTTTTTTTCTTTTAGGATTTATTTATTTACTTACTTATTTATTTACTTATTTATTTGAGTGTGTGAGCAGGGTGAAGGGGGTAGAGGGAGAGAGAAAGGAAGAGAAGCAAACTCCCCAGTGAGGGTGGAGCCTGAAGCGGAGCTCAATCCCATGATCAGGAGATCATGAACTGAACTGCAATCAAGAGATGGAGGCCCAACTAACTGTGCCACTCAGGCATCTCCTCTACATTAAAAAAAAAAAAAAAAATTTTTTTTTTTTTTTTTTTTTTAGATTTTATTTGACACCAAGAGAGAGAACACAAATGGGAGCAGGTGTAGGAGGGAAAGGGAGATGCACACTCCTGGCGGAGCACGAAGCCTGATGCACGGGTCTTGATCCTAGATCCCGGGGATCATGACCTGAGCCAAAGGCAGATGTTTAACTGACTGAGCCACCCAGGTGTCCACGTGTGTGTGTGTGTGTGTGTGTATACACATATATGTGTTTGTTTAATCATCATTCTCAGGTGTTTTTGTTGAATCAAACCTTTACATTTTGTTTAATAAAGTATGATATATTTGACACATACGACTTTTATCATGTAGGTAGCATAGATTTTCAGCAAACCTTCAGTATTTGACTCTAAGGGAGAAAACTGATGTTTGAGGTGAAAAATAAATCTAGAGATATCCTCCTTTAAATAAAAATTAGCTAAGCGCCTCATCCCCAATTAAGGTATTAAATTACTATGCCAAAGTCACACTTTTAGCATAGCTGATTAATAAACTTGTTGGGGTCATTTATTTGATTCAGCATCAAGGAATTGTATCATCTCTTTGATGCTAGGTAATGCCACTTTAGGAACTTTGGACAAATCATGTAATCTTTTTTGGTTTTATTCCCATTATCAATAGAAAATGGGATTAAAGTTGATAATTATTTTTATACCCTCTAGCTATAAAATTTTATGGTTATGGAATGTGAAATTTGGGGAGCATTACTCATTTCTCAAAATTCGACACTAATATCAGTTTTGCTCCTTTTATGTTGTGGTGAACTTTGGTTCACATATTTTAATGAACACTGTGACTTTTTTGATAGCTCTGGGATCCAAATGAAAAAAGAATTATAAAAGGCAGTTGGGGAAAGAATAGCTCAGTGCAGAAATGGAAAGCTTCCTCTTTGTTCCTGGAGCATCACAATGTCACATCCTTTGAATCTGTCAGTGTAAGCAAAATCCAGATGGTAAAGACGGAAGAGGACAGATTTTGTGTCTTTTTATTTCTTTGTATCTGCTGGTCAGATGGGGTGAAGTTGGGAATGTTAGGTAACAAAGTGTAGATATGAACACAAAATTAAGAAAGCCCTTTTTGGAATTCTGGAAAATTATGTTGTTCTATTCCAACAGAAATGAAGCAGAATTTCCAAAAATTACAATTACACGTAATGATAAAGTTCAGTGCAAGATAGTTTTATTGATTAAAATTACATTAAAGAGTCAAATGATACAATTAATGAAAAAAGTTCTTTTAATGAATGAAGTTGTAACTATCAAATTTCCATTCAAGACTGGAAAAGAAAGGAAGCAGCACACGAGTAATAAAATGGAAGGAGCAGAAAACATATATGATGCTGCTGCTGCTTGCTGCTGCTGCTCCTGCTCTTGGTACTGCTCTTGCTGTTGCTGCTGCTGCTGCTGCTGCTGCTCTCCTGCTGCTGGACTAATTCAACAAAGAAAGACTGGAAAAACTGATAACCACCTGTTTCCTACTACGCAGAATGAAGATTCTGATAGGTAAGCCTATAGCAATATTTAAACAGTAGATATTATTATTTTCTATAAAACAAATTCTGTTTGGAGCTAATGTTCATGTTTAACACATTTTATATTTTTAGTAGAGATATTCCACCCAGGGTGCTAAACAGAAAAGGCAAAGACCGTAAGGTATCAAATTGTTTTGCAGGCATAGTGATAAATATTTAACTAAAAAAAAAATAACCTAGGTTAGCAAATGTAAGGAAAAAGTCATTCTCATACACTGTTGTTAGGTGAAAATTGTCAGATCCGTTGCACCTGAGTGGCTAAGTGGTTGAACGTCTGCCTTTGGCTCAGGTTGTGATCTCGGGGTCGTGGGATCGAGTCCTGCATCAGGCTTCCCATGAGGAGCCTGCTTCTCCATCTGCCCATGTCTCTGCCTCACTCTGTGTCTCTCCTGAATAAATAAATAAAAATCTTTAAAAGCGAGAGAGAGGAAGAAAATTGACAAATCCTTTCTGAAGAGTGATGTAGCAGTGCATTTCAAATTTCATATATGCTGTCCCTATATCCCAACGGCTTCATTGCCAGGAGTAGATCCTATAGGAAAACATGACTTGTGTCAACACTTAGACACACATATTCTAAGAACATTTATTATATATTATATTTATAAAATATGACAGATATATTAAGAATACTTACATAAACATGTTACATATATATGTTAAGATGATCTATCAAAAACTTGGAGGGAGTCTAACTCTCCATCCATAAGGAAGTAAGTTTTCACACCTATAAAATAATGCAGCATGTAACTATCTGAGAAAATGAATTTAGGTCTGCAGGGTTTTGATTGTTTAACAAATTTAAAATTTTTAATTTTTATTTTTATTTATTCATGAGAGACAGAGAGAGAGAGAGAGAGAGAGAGGCAGGCAGAGACACAGGCAGAGGGAGAAGCAGGCTCCATGCAGGGAGCCTGATGTGGGACTCGATCCCGGACTCCAGGATCACACCCTGGACTGGAGGCAGGCGCTAAACTGCTGAGCCACCCAGGGATCCCCCAAAGTATATTTAAAGTGTTTGGTTTGATGTCTTACAATAACTTTAGAATACTTTTAATATCTGCTGAGTTGCAAAGGGAAGTTACCTGCTACACTGGCACTCTACCTTATTACCAACAAAACTGCTAATTATTAGGTTTTGGTTTTGGTTCCCAATGCACGAGTGCTCAAATGTTGGACTCTCAAATTGATCTGAATATTATTACGAAGAGATTTCACGTGGCAACTTGTCCCATATTCTGTATAAACATTTGATCCCTATGCTAAACCAAGAGGTTGTTAATGCAGTGAATCTTCTTTTTCAGGCACTTTGCATACAGGCTATTATTTTTCCTTTAAAAATGTTTTTAAGATTATTTATTTGAGAGAGAGAGTGTGTGAGTGCAGGGAGCGGCAGAGGCAGAGGGAGAAGCGGGGAGCCTGAAGTGGGGCTGATCCCGGGACTCCAGGGTCATGATCTGAGCCGAAGGCAGACGCTTTACCGACTGAGCCAACCAGGCGCCCCTTATTCTTCCATTTTAAAGAGCATATATTTCAACATGCACCACATCAAATTTTTCAATAGTGACTTCATATTATATAATCTTCGAAAATTCACTTTCCATTAATTCTAAACACAGTGGATCTATTAAAACATAAGTCAGATTATGTCCTCCTCTGCTCAAAACCTAATGGCCTCCCATTCACTCAAGTTCTTTCTAATAGCTACAAGGCCTTATGTGACTTGTTCATCTCGGGTCCCTCCCTATCCTTTCCTCCCTCTGTCTCTCTGATTTGAACTACTTTCTATCCCTTTCCTTCTGTTCAGCCACACTTGAATTTCTCACTATTCTTACCCCCCCCTCATTATAAACACTTCAGGCATACCTCTGTACTTGTTATAAACTCTCTGTGGAGTGCTTTTCTCTCAGGTATCCTCATGGCTTACTCCTTGCTCCCTCTTTTTCTCCCTGGTTTTTGCTTCAAGGTCACTTTCTCAGCAAGGCCCTTCTTGGTTTATCCTGACTAGTATTTCGACCACCCCTTTTGCTACAACACATTGAAATTTGATTTCTCTGCTTTAGTTTTTCTCCTCTCATACTGTGTAGTTTGTAGTTTATTGTTACTATGTTTACTATCCTCGTGAGTAGGGTTTTTTTCTGTTTATGGCCGTGTCCTCAGTGCTTAGAGAACATTCTAGCATATATAGTGCTATTCAATAAATGTTTGTTGAGTGAATGGAGTTTAACTAAACCGTGTGTATTGTTTTTAACATAATACCAATTCTCACTTAAACAGAAAGAACGGTTGGCATGGGTCCATTCTGACAATTTAACCTGTCCGTTATCTGCATTTTGTGGATTATTTGGGCCTAATCTTGTGGTTACTTGCTACTTATTCTTTTACTGGTATTTATGTTAGTTTTAATTATAGTAGAATGGAACAAAGGAAGAGCAAACTTCATTTATGTTTCATTAAGGAAAATGAAATATGGTGGTAAATTATTATAGGACTTTAAACATTTTTGCCAGAGGATATGAGCCCTCAATATCTGAAATATAAAGGTGAAGTCGGAATTTACTGCTGACTAATAAGAGGGAGCTATGCTGGCCACTTACAGTCTTTTCTGACAGAGTAGTCTTCGCTTTCTATATACAGTTTCAGGAAAAGTGGAGTTTAAGACTTGGGAGACTTTCAGAGAATTAAGTGGTTTGTCATCATCTGAAGCCACCATGGTAATTTGGGTAAGACTGTTGTTGATTGGTTGGCATTCAAGGCATGCGTATTGGAGTGATTTTGTCCCACATTGGCTATACTTCATGAGGGAGAAGCTGACATTGGTTGGCTAGTGAGTGAGGACAGATGGCATTGATCATTACAAACATTTAAAACTGGTTCTGATGGGTTCTCGTTACCATGGCTGCATGTTAGCATTCCCCCGCCAACATAACTTTGAGGTGTCTTTAACCAGTTGTTTTCTATTTAAAAGTTGCTTCTATTAACTGTTTTCAAAATGAAAGCTATTTCGTATCCATAATTACAGATTTACTTCTGAAATTTGGGTCGAGAAGAATTGTTTAATAATTGCTTTCAGGAAGATCCATCTTTTTTGGATGTTTAATTTAACTAGAAGAGTTATCTGTATGGCAGTTTTAAAACAGTAATTGCTGGTTTTGTTTTTTTTTTTTTCAGATAATCTCCTATGGGAAAATTCAGTCTTTTTGTAAATTTACATAGCTATATGCTCATAATATTTTCTTGCATGTATTTAGTCCATGAAAAAAATATAATTTTCTGTTGGTAAATCAGCTTTTTGTATTAGGATTAGATACTAGGCTAAAAGTATGCACAAGTTACCAAAACATTTTCTTTTTCTTTGTCCCTTTAAAATTATTTTTAAAAATGTATTTATTTGAGAGAGAGAGAGAGAGAGAGAAGAGAAAGAAAGAAAAAGAAAGAAAGAGCAAGTGGGGAGAGAGAGAAGAGATGGAGAGAGGATCTCAAGCAGACCTGGGGGTTTCCACGACCTTGAGATCATGACCTGAGCCAAAACCAAGTCAGACACTTAAACTGACTAAGCCCTTCCAGCTATTCATTAAACTTCTCATTTTGTTTATGTAGTGTATTCCTCATTTTATTGAATTAACTGTTTTTTAAAGATTTTATTCATTTATTTTAGCGAGAGAAAGTGTGTGAGCTAGGGGGAATAGCAGAGGGAGAGGGACACTGTGCTGAGTGTAAGCCTGATGCAGGGCTCAATCTCATGACCCTGAGATCATAGCCTGAGATGAAATCAAGCGTCAGACACTTAATTGCCTGACCCACCCAGGCACCCCTGAATTGGCTTTTTGTGTTTTCTGGTAGCTCCTTGAATTTCCTTAAGACTGAGATTTTGAAATCTTTCTTGGATAAATTACAGATCTCCACGTGTCTGAGATTGATTACAGGAAGATTATTGTAATCCTTTGTTGGTGTCATATTTCCTTGATTTTGTCATATCCTTTTGCATTGCTGTCTTTGCCTTTGAAGTAGCAGTCACCTCCTCCAGTCTTTAATGACTACCGCTCCCATGTGTCCAAACCTGATTGTTTTGCTCTGGTGATGTGCTAGAACTTCTCTACAGGAAAGCTGGTTTTCCACGAAGACTCTCTACCCCCATGGGTGATTATCTAAGTGTTTTCCAGGGGCTCCCAGATGGTGGCTGTGAGGGTGAGGGTGGCGCCAATTTATGGGCTTTTGCCGGATCCACAGCTGGGTGTGTAGTGCGTATGCCTGTTACCCGATGCATGGGCAGATGAGACTTTTCCCCCGTGCCTTGGTGAATGGCACTTGATTCCACAGGTCCTACACAGGCAGTTTTGTCCCCACAAATGACATTGTATCATAATTGTATATGTGTATTTCCTTGCATATGGTTGCACTTCATAACTGTTCTATGAATTAATAAATGAATTCAGATGGGTAACAGATGTTTACAAAAAATTTTTTTTATTCCTTACCAGTAAAATTATTAGAAAATATTGGCTTTCTAATGGATATTTTAACTGGATTTTTGTTTTAAGTAATGATCCTGGTTTGTCTATCATGGAAATAAAGAAAGATAAAAATGTAAAGTGGGCATCAAAAGCATCTGTGATTACACCAGGCTTTGAGGAGGCCGATTCCCTAACTGGTAGTCTACTACGAGTGAGTAATGACAACAGTCTAAGTAAAATGGATCAGGATGAAAGAAGGTAAAATCCCATAAATTCTTTATTTCCCTCTGAAGGAACGTTAACTATGATTATTATATAAGTAAAACACTGTAATATAGTGTCGTACAGGCTGAGGGAAGAAATACTCAAGTATATCAAAAACACCACTTGAAAGGTTAGGATGAGGAGGAGTGACTTTTTTTTTTTAAGATTTCATGTATTTATTTGTGAGAGACAGAGAGAGAGAGGCAGAGACATAGGCAGAGGGCGAAGCAGGTTCCCTGTGAGAGCCCAAAGCAGAACTCGATCCCAGGACCCCCAGATTAGGATATGAGTTTTGTGGTAAGAGGTTGTTTATTTAGAATCAGTTCCACCGTGCAGTATTCTCATATAATTGAATATTCAGATACTTTCCTTCATCGATTGAAAAAAATATATATATATATAAAATAGTAAATATACAGACACATAGGCGATTCTGAATAGAACTAATCATTTCTTGATAGGTTTTAAGGTATTCAGTACCTTTGACAGTATCATGAATAGCTATGATTTTGTGAGGGGCTTTGGAGTATCTGATTATATTAAGTTAATATTTGTTTAGGTTCTGGGGAAAGGGGAATGGTTTTGTTTATTTACAATATGTTTATTTACAATTGAAAAACTATTCATCTATCATAGATTATTACTTTTGGATTATAAAGTTCTAAATTACAAGAGCCAGTTACTGTACCAGCAGCGTCATTGACACATATTGTGTGCTTCATGAGTAATTGTTGAATCCATGAATGAACATTTGAATGAGTAAAGGAATGCCCATTAATGAACTTCTTTAGACGAATTAAATCTTTAGTTTATTGAAAGTAGATTTTCAATACTGCCTAGGTATGAAGTGTTTTAATTAAAAAATGTGTGTGGGATGCCGGGGTCGCACAGCAGTTGAGTGTCTTGCCTTGGGCTCAGGGCGTGATCCTGGGGTCCGACACCAGGCTCCTTGTGGGGGAGCCTGTTTCTCCCTCTGTATGTCTCTGCCTGTCTCTCTCTGTGTGTCTCTCTAGTGAAGGAATAAATAAATAAAATCTTTTAAAAAAATAAAAAATTAAAATGTATGTAAGATTCAGAAATTATTTCTAGAATAATTATAGCTAGAAATGGAATAATACTATAGATTCAATTGGTATCACATTACTTAGAAATACTTAACTTACTTTTACCACATATTTTAAAACACATGTTTGGAAGGGACATTTCCTGGACTTGAGTTCTGGGTGGTCTGCTCCTACCAGGTGTATGGGCTTGGGGAAGTTCCTTAGAATTTCTGTGCCTCATTTGCTTCCTGTGAAAAGATACCCAGTATAATTGCCTACTTCATACGGTTTGTGTAAGGCCTAAAACCCCTTTAGGATATGTAAACTGTCCCAAATAATGCATAGTAGTTGCACAGTAAAACTTCAAAACACTAATATCACGATTATTTAAAAAGGGCTTATGTCATTAAAAAAACAGTTTGCACT
>NW_023330666.1:40368-111943 GCF_011100685.1 Canis lupus familiaris | reverse complement strand
CGTGAGAGGAGAGAGAGATGAGAGAGAGGGGAAGACACACAGAGGGAGAGGGAGAAGCCCGTCATGCCAGGAGCCCGACGTGGTACTCGAATCTTGGGATCCAGGACCGCGCCCTGGGCCAAAGGCAGGCGCCAAACCGCTGCGCCAACCCGGGATCCCAAATTTATTTTTTATTGGGTTCACTTGACCAAACATTTAAGAATAACACCCAGGATCATCATGTTCAAGTGTCCCCCTCGGGCCCGTACACATTCACCCCACCTCCACCCTCCTCCCCTTCCAGCACCCTGTTATTTCCCAGAGTTAGTAGGTCTTTTGATCTGTCTCATCTGATATTCCCCACGATTTCTTCTCCATTCCTTATATTCCCTGTCAATATTATTTATATTCCCCAAAGGAATGAGAACATACACTGTTGGTCCTTTTGGGGTCTCTCTTCTTTGGATTGACCGTACTTCATCAGAAATTACCCTCCAGTTTCCATCCACTTTGAAGCAAATGTTGGGTATTTGTCGTTTCTAATGGCTGAGTTAAGTAATATTCCATTGTATAATAAACCACATTTCTTTATCATTCATCTTTCGATGGACTCCATGACTCCTTCTGCAGTTGGGTATTGTGGGACATTCTGCTATAACATCGGGGTGCAGGTGTGTCCCAGCGTTGAATTGCATCTGAATATTTGGGGTAAATCCCCAACACTGCAATTGCTGGGTCATAGGGCAGGTCTATTTTAACTCTTTGAGGAACCTCCACACAGTTTTCCACAGTGGCTGCACCAGTTCACATTCCCACCAACAGTGTAAGAGAGTTCCCTTTTCTCCGCATACTCTCCAACATTTTGCGGTTTCCTGCCTTGTTATTTTCTCCATTCTCACTGATGTGACGTGGTATCTCATTGTTGTTTTGATTTGTATTTCCCTAATGGCAAGTGATGCAGAGCATTTTTCATGTGGATGTTGGCCATGTCAATGTCTTCCTCTGTGAGATTTCTCTTCATGTCTTTTGCCCATTTCATGATTGGATTGTTTGTCTCTTTGGTGTTGATTTTAAGAAGTTCTTATAGATCTTGGAAACTAGCCCTTTATCTGATACGTCTTTTGCATATATCTTTCCCATGCTGAAGGTTGTTTTTAGTTTGTTGACTGTATTCTTTGCTGTGCAAAAGCTTCTTATCTTGATGAAGTCACAATAGTTCATTTTTGCTTTGTTTCTTTTGTCTTCATGGATGTACCTTGCAAAAACTTGCTGTGGCCATGTTCAAAACGGGTTTTGCCGTGTTCTCCTCTAGGATTTTGATGGACTCTTGTCTCACATTTAGATCTTTCATCCATTTGAGTTTATCTTTGTTTATGGTGAAAGAGAGTGGTCTAGTTTCATTCTTCTGAGTTGGATGTCCAATTTTCCCAGCACCATCTATTGAAGAGACTGTCTTTCTTCCAATGGATAGTCTTTCCTCCTTTATCGAATATTAGTTGACCATAAAGTTCAAGGTCCACTTCTGGGTTCTCTATTCTGTTCCATTGATCTATGTGTGTTTTTGTGCCAGTACCACACTGTCTTGATGACCACAGCTTTGTAGTACAACCTGAAATCTGGCATTGTGATGCCTCTAGATATGGTTTTGTTTTTTAAATCCCCCTGGCTATTCGGGGTCTTTTCTGATTCCACACAAATCTTAAAATAATTTGTTCTAACTCCTGAAGAAAGTCCATGGTATTTTGATAGGGATTGCATTAAACGTGTTACATTGCCTGGGTAACATTGACATTTTCACAACATTATTCTGCCAATCCATGAGCATGGAATATTTTTCCATCTCTTTGTGTCTTCCTCAATTTCTTTCAGAAGTTTTCTATAGTTTTTAGGGTATACCTCATTTACCTCCTTGGTTTAGGTTTATTCCTAGGTATCTTATGCTTGGGTGCAATTGTAAATGAGATTGACTTCTTAATTTCTCTTTCTTCAGTCCTCATTTTTAGTGTATAGAAATGCCATTGATTTCTGGGCAGTGATTTTGTATCCTGCAACTGCTACCAAATTGCTGTATGAGTTCTAGCAATCTTGAGGGGGGAGGGGTTTGGGTTTTCTAGGTAGAGTGTCATGTCATCGGTGAAGAGGAGAGTTTGACTTCTTTGCCAATTTGAATGCCTTTAATGTCTTTTTGTTGTCTGATTGCTGAGGCTAGGACTTCCAATACTACATTGAATAGCAGTGGTGAGAGTCGACATCCTGTCTTGTTGCTGATCTTAGGGGAAAGGCTCCCAGTGCTGCCCCACTGAGAATGATATTTGCTGTGGGCTTTTCGTAGATGGCTTTTAAGATGTCGAGGAATGTTCCCTCTATCCCTACGCTCTGAAGTGTTTTGATCAGGAATGGATGCTCTATTTTGTCAATGCTTTCTCTGCATCTAATGAGAGGATCATATGGTTCTTGGTTTTTCTCTTGCTGATATGATGAATCACATTGATTGTTACGAGTGTTGAACCAGCCTTGTGTCCCGGGGATAAATCCTACTTTTTCATGGTGAAAATTTTCTTAATGTATTGTTGGATCCTTATTGGCCAGTATCTTGTTGAGAATTTTTGCATCCATGTTGATCACGGCTATTGGTCTGTAATTCTCCTTTTTGGTGGGGTCTTTGTCTGATTTTGTAATTAAGGTGATGCTGGCTTCATAGAACTAATTGGAAGTATCTCCATCTCTTTCTTTCTTTCTTTCCAAACAGCTTTAGTAGGAGAGTATGGTTTCTTCTTTAAATGTTTGGTAGAATTCCCCTGGGAAGCCATCTGGCCCTGGACTTTTCTGACTTGTGAAGTTTTTGATGACTGCTTCAATTTCCTCCCTGGGTATTGGCCTGTTTAGGTTTCTATGTCTTCCTGTTCCAGTTTTGGTAGTTTGTGGCTTTCCAGGAATGCGTCCATTTCTTCTAGATTGCCTAATTTATTTCCGTATAGCTGTTCATAATATGTTTTTAGAATCGATTGTATTTCCTGGTGTTGGTAGTGATCTCTCCTTTCTCGTTCATGATTTTATTAATTTGAGTCTTCTCTCTATTCTTTTTAATAAGACTGGCTAATGGTTTATGTATGTTATTAATTCTTTCAAAGAACTAACTTCTGGTTTTGTTGATCTGTTCCACATTTCTTCTGGTCTCGATTTCCTTGAGGTCTGCTCATATTTTAATTAACTCTCTTATACTGTTGGGTGTAGGATCTAGCTGCTTTTTTTTTTCTCTAGCTCCTTTATGAGTAAGGTTAGTTTTTGTATTTGAGTTCTTTCCAGTTTTTGAATGGATGCTTCTATTGTGATGTATTTCCCCCTTAGGACTGCTTTTGCTGCATGCCAAAGATTTTGGACGTTTGTGTCTTCATTCTCATTAGTTTCCATGAATCTTTTGAATTCTTCCTCAATTTCCTGGTTGGCCCTTTCATCTTTTAGCAGGATGGTCCTTAACCTCCACGTGTTTGAATCCTTCCAAACTTCTTGTTGTGATTTAGTTCTAATTTAAGGCATTATGGTCTGAGAATATGCAGGGGACGATCTGAATCTTTTGGTATCGGTTCAGATGTGATTTGTGACCCAGTATATGGTCTATTCTGGAGAAAGTTCCATGTGCACTTGAGAAGAATGTGTATTCAGTTCAGTTTGGATGTAAAGTTCTGTAGATATCTTTGAAATTTATTTGCTCCAGTGTATCATTTAAAGCTCTCGTTTCTTTGGTGATGTTGTGCTTAGAAGACCTATCGAGGGTAGATAGACCTAGATTGAAGTCACCAAGTATAAGATAATAATTATCTAAATATTTCTTCACTTTCATTATTAATTGGTTTAAATATTTGGCAGCTCCCACATTCGGGGCATATATATTGAGGATTGTTAAGTCGTCTTGTTGGATAGATCCTTTAAGTATGATTTAGTGTCCGTCTTCATCTCTCACTACAGTCTTCGGGGTAAATTTTAGTTTACCTGATATAAGGATGGCTACCCCTGCTTTCCTATGAGGACCTTTTAAATGGTAAATGGTTCTCCAACCCATTATTTTCAGATTGTAGGTGTCCTTCTGTCTAAAATGAGTCTCTTGTAGACAGCAAATAGATGGGTCCTGCTTTTTTATCCAGTCTGAAACCCTGCGCCTTTTGATGCGGTCATTAAGCCCGTTCACATTCAGAGTTACTAATCGACAGATATGAGTTTAGTGTCATCATGATATCTATTCAGCCCTTGTTTTTGTGGATTGTTCCACTGAACTTCTTCTTAAAGGGGAATTTTAAGAGCCCCCCTTAAAATTCCTGCAGAGCTGGTTTGGAGGTCACATATTCTTTCAGTTCCTGCCTGTCTTGGAAGCTCTTTATCTCTCCTTCTATTTTGAATGAGAGCCTTGCTGGATAAAGTATTCTTGGTTGCATGGTCGTCTCATTGAGGACCCTGAATATATCCTGCCAACCCTTTCTGGCCTGCCAGGTCGCTGTAGAGACGTCTGCTGTTACCCTAATGCTCCTCCCCATAAAGGTCAGGGATTTCTTGTTTCTTGCTGCTTTAAGGATCTTCTCTTTATCTTTGGAATTTGCAAGCTTCACTATTAAATGTCGAGGTGTTGGATGGTTTTTCATTGATTTTAGGGGGGGGGGAATCTCTCTATTTCCTGGATCTGAATGTCCTGTTTCCCTTCACAGATTAGGAAAGTTTTCAGCTAGGATTTGTTCAAATACTTATTCTGGTCCTCTAGTCCATTTTGGTGCCCTCGGGAACCCTAATTACATGTAGGTTTTTCTTCTTCAGGCTGTCGTTTATTTCCCTTAATCTGTCTTCCTTGTCTTTTAATTGTCTGTCTCTTTTTACCTCTGTTTCTCTCTTTGCCATAAACTTGTCTTCTATATCACTCACTCGTTCTTCCACCTCGTTAACCCTCATCGTTAGGACTTCTAGTTTGGATTGCATCTCATTCAATTGATTTTTAATTTCGGCCTGATTGGATCTAAATTCTGCAGCCATGAAGTCTTTTGAGTCCTTTATGCTTTTTTCTAGAACCACCAGTAGCTGTATAATCAGTGCTTCTGAATTGGCTTTCTGACATTGAATTGTAAATCAGATTTTGAAACTCTGTGGGAGAGAGGACTGTTTCTGATTCTTTCTTTTGAGGTGAGGTTTTCCTTCTAGTCATTTTGCTCAGTGCAGAGTGGCTAAAAACAAATTGTATTGGGAAAAGGAGAAAAAGAGAGGAGAGAAAGAAGGAAAGAAAAGAGAAAAAGAAAAAAGAATAAAGGAAGAAAGAAGAAAAAAGGGAATAATAAGAGAAAGAAATAGAAAGAAAGGGGAGAAAAAGGGTGGGGGAAGCAATCAGAAATAAAAAAAAACATGGGGGAGTATATTCTGATTCTGTTTACTTAACGTACCTTGACTTCCCCTGGAACTTGTCCGTCTAGCTGGTCTTCTAGGGGAGGGGCCTGTTGTGCTGATTTTCAGGTGTTAGCACTTGGAGGAGCTGCTCTGTCCCCTGCCTGGTGCAGGGCTCAGTGAGGGTAGTTTACCCTGTGAGGCCCTAGGAGGAACAACCCCAGTGGCAGTGGCCAGCTCTGGAAACCTGTATTCAGCACCCACAGTAACTCCAGAGCAGTCCATCTGCAGGGCCTGGAGGCTCTGGGGTGGGGCCGCTGATCTGCTCAGCTCTGGGCAGGAGCATCCTTGTTGTCCTGGGCCATCCGGGCCTCTGCCTGTCCCAGGGGAGGCCAAATCCTGGGCTGTGTCCTGGCGCCCTGTGCTCTGGGGCCTGTGCTGTTGGATTCGCTCTCCTGGCCGCCCAGCCATCTCTCCCCAGAGCTGCCGCCTAGCCCCTCTGAGCTGCTCCTGGTCATGCAGCCCCCTCAGGGAGCCGCTGCCTGAGCACCTCCGAGTTGCTCCCGGAGCCGCGCAGCCCCCTCTGCACGGAGCCCCTTCTTCTGCCAGAGGCACCGCCGCCAAGCTGCTCCCGGGGCATGCAACCCCCTCCACGCAGAGCCCTGCCCGAGCCCCTCTGAGCTGCTCCCAAGTCAGTGCATGTGCCCTGCAGCCCTTAGGGAGCTTGGTGCACTCTCCTGGGAGTGCAGGTGTCTGTTAGTGTCCCAGGGAGCCCGTGGGTATCGCCGCCCTCCTGGGGTCCTGCTCTGAATCCCTGCAAACGCCATTCCGCCCAGGAAGATTGGTGCAGATCCTGCTTCTCTGGGACAGAGCTCTCCTGACCGGGGGGCACTTGGCCTGGCCTTAACCTGGCTCCTCGTGGGGCCCCTCCCCCTTCGATGCCTTTTGTTTCTTTATTTCTTTTTCCCATCTTCCTACCTTGATAGAAGTGTGAACTTTTCTCACTGTAGCATTTGATCTGTTCTCTGTTTAAATCCCAGGCCGAATTCCTAGATTTTCAGGATGTTGTGAATGTTATCTAGGTAATTTGGTGGGGACAGGTGACTTGGGGACCCTACTCTTCCGCCATCTTGCCCCTCCTCCTGTATGTTGCCTTTTAGCTTTGGTTGTTTCCTTCACTTTGCAGAAACTTTTCAATTTGATGAAGTCCCAATAGGATGTTTGCTTTTGTTTCCCTCACCTCAGAGGCATATCTACAAAGAAGATCCAATGGCCAATGTCAAAGACGTTGCTGCCTATCTTTTCTTCTTTTTATGCTTTCAGGTCTCACATTTAGGTCTTTCATTCATTTTGAATTTATTTTTTATATATATGGTGTAAGAAAGTGGTCCAGTTTCATTCTTCTGCATGTGGCTGCCTGGTTTTCCCAACACCATTTGTTCTTATCCTGGGATCAGGGTTAGGGTTTGTTGAAGAGACTGTCTTTGTGCCATTGGATATTCCTTCCTGCCTTGTTGTCCATTATGGGTCATAGATACATGTTTGTATCTTGTTTTGGCTTTCCATTCTGTTCTATTGATCTAAGCGTCTCCTGTTGGGAGAACCCTGATTGCTGATTCAATTTCTTTGCTGGTTAACTGTCTGTTCAAATTTCTTATTTCTTCATTTTTCATTTTTGCTATGTTATATATTTCTAGGAATTTATCTATTTCTTCCAGGTTCTAGGTTGCTGGCATATAATTTTTCATCATATTCTCTTATAATTGTTTGTATTTCTCTAGTGTTGGTGGTTATTTCTCTTTTCTCAGATGTGATTTTATTTGGGTCCTTTCTCATCTTTTTATCTTTTTTCTTTTTTAAAGATTTTATTTATGTATTCATGAGAGACACAGAGATGCATAGGTCTATAGGCACAGGGAAAATGAGGCTCCATGCGGGGAGCCTGATGTGGGACTTGATTCCCGAGGACCCCGGGATCATGACCTGAGCCAAAGCATATGTTCAACCACTGAGGCACCCAGGTGCCTTTCTGATTCAATTCCTTTGCTAGTTATGGGTCTGTTCACATTTTCTATTTTTTCCTATATCAGTTTTGCTTGTTTGCACATTTCTAGGGATTTGTCCATTTCTTCCAGGTCTCCCTATTTGTTAGCATATAATCTTTCATAGTATTCCCTTATGATTGTCTTATTTTTCTGCTGTTGATTGTGATCACTCTTCTCTCATTTGTGATTTTATTTATTTAGGTCTTTTCTCTTTTCTCGTCATAAGGCTGGCTAGGGCTTGATCCATTTTATTAATTATTTTTTTATTTATGATAGTCACAGAGAGAGAGAGAGAGAGGCAGAGACACAGGCAGAGGGAGAAGCAGGCTCCATGCACCGGGAGCCCGACGTGGGATTCGATCCCGGATCTCCAGGATCGCGCCCTGGGCCAAAGGCAGGCGCCAAACCGCTGCGCCACCCAGGGATCCCTTTTTTATTAATTATTTTGAAGAACCAGCTCTTAGTTTCGTTATTCCATTCTACTGTTTTTTTTTATTTCTGTATTGTTTATTTCTGCTCTCATCTTTATTTTTTCCCTTCTTCTGTAGGCTTTAGGCTTTGTTTCCAATTCCTTTTCCTGCTCATTTAGGTGTAAGGTTAGGTTGTGTATTAGACACTTCTTGTTTCCTGAGATAGGCCTGTATTGCTATGTACTTCCCTCTTTGGACTGCCTTTGCTACATCCCAGAGGTTTGAAGAAACATGTTTTCATTTTCATTTGTTTTAAATTTCCTCTTTAATTTCCTGGTTGCTCCATTCATTCTCTAGTATGATGTTCATAATCTCCATGTATTTTTGGTCTGTCCAAATTTTTTTCTTACTGTCGACTTCGTGTTTCATAGCGTCGTGTTAAAAAATGTACAGGGTGTGATATCAACCTTCTTGTACCTGTTGTACCTGTTGAGGGCTGATTTGTGGCCCATGATATGATCTGTTCTGGAGAATGTCCCATGTGCACTTGAAAGGAATGTGTATTTTGCTTTAGGAAGAAATGTTCAGACTATATCTGTTGAGTCCCTGTGGTCCAGTGTGTCAAGGCTATTGTTCCCCTGTTGATTTTCTGCATAGATGATTGGACAATTGCCATAAGTGAGTAGGTGTTAAAATCCCCTGTCATTGTATTATTATCAGTGAGTTCCTGTACGTTTATTGGTATTTGGTTTCCATATTTAGGTACTCCCATGTTGGCAGCATAAATATTTAGTTGTTTGATCCTGATAGTCTTTTTAACTATGAAATAATGCCCTTCTTCATCACTTCTTACAGTATTTGTTCTTTCTTTTTTGAGATTGAATATTTTATTTATTTATTCATGAGAGATACACAGAGAAGCAGAGGCAGAAACATAGGCAGAGGGAGAGAGGTTCCCCAAATGGATGCCGATGTGGGACTCAATCCTGGGATCCCAGGAACACACCTTGAGCCGAAGGCAGATGCTGAACCACTGAGCTTCCAGGGGAACCCCAGGGTTTGGTTTCAATTCTAGTTTGTCTAATATAAGTATTGGTCTTCTAGCTTTCTTTTCATAACCATTAGCGTGATATATGATTTTCCATCCCCTGACTTTCAATCTGCTGTTGTCTATAGGTCTAAGGTGAGCATCTAGTAGGCAGCATACCGACGGACCTTGTTTTTTTAATAACAATTTTATTTTTGAGAGCATGAGAGAGAGAGATAGAGGGGGGGGCAGAAAATTAGGCCAAGAGAGAAGCAGGCTCCCCACCAGCAGCCCAATATGGGACTCGATCCCAGACTCTGAGATCACACCCTGAGTCAAAGGCAGAGGCTCAACCCCTGAGCCACCCAGGCATCGCGGATCCTGTTTTTTAAGGCACTCTGATACCCTATATCTTTTGATTGGAGCATTTAGTATCAGCATTCAGAGTGATTATTCAAAGATATGAACTTTGTGCCTTTGTGTTACCGGTAGAGTTGGTGTTTCTGGTGACGTTCTCTGGGCCTTTCTAGTCTTTGTTGCTTTTGGTCTCTTTTTCTCCCCCACTAGAAGAGTCCCTCTTAACATTCCTTACTGGACTGGTTTAGCGGTCATGAACTCCTTTATACTTTGCCTTTCTGGGAAAATCTTTCTCTCTATCCTGAATGACACCCTTGCTGAAGAAAGAATTCATACAAATTGGACTCCAATAAAAAGAAATTTAAAAACATAAAATAAATTTTTGTTATTATGATTGAAGAAAATGGCATTTAGTAGGAAAAGCAGAAGCTGAAAGAGAGGAGGAAAGATTTCACCATCCGTAGCCTTCACAGGGACCTGGTGTCCTTTCCTAGGAGGGGCACCCCCTCCGTAGGATGCTTCCTGCCCCTCTGTGCTCCTTTTTGGAACACAGCAGGCACATCTCCGTGCCTCCAGCACCTCTGCAGTCATGGTTTATAGCGTCTTCCAGGTATCCTTTTGGGAAACACGGCGTCGTGTATGTAACCATCCAGCTGCTGTTTGACAACATTGGGGGGATTCTGACTTTTGTTGGTTGTGGGGTGTGTGTGTGTATCACATGAAGCTATCACGTGCAGCTATCGGATCCTCTGGCTGGGTAACCCAAATGCCGAAATGGTTGGTAAAACATCATTTGTGGTGCTGATGCTGGGTGGCTAGCTGGGCTCTCCTGGCTGACCCGGGGCTCGCTCCTGTAGTGAATTTCAGCCAGAGGGTCAGCTGAGTTGGAAGGTCTGCTCGGCCACATTCCCATGTCCGGCAGTGGGTCTTGCCGAGCGCCGGCTGCTTCTCTTCTCCCCGATGCCTCTCCAGAAGGGAGTCAGTCCTCGGGGCCGCCCTGGGGGGAGCTCCTGAGGAGCCGGGTGCCCATGGCGGGGGCCCTGAGGCTGCCTGTGTGTGGAGGTCGGGGTGGGGACGGGGCTGGGGTTCCTCAGTCCCCTGTGCTGCCTGGCTTTCAGGCCGAGCCCCATGCTCACCCAGCCCCTACTCACTAGGGCGAGGAGGGTGTCCTCCACACGCTGCTGTGATAGATCCAGCACCTCAAGGTGTGCACGCTGAATCTGCCTGGTGAGCGTTGCCCAGGTGCGCGAGCTGCAAGTTGGGACACAGGAAATTTAACAAAATCCCCTACCCCTGGACAAGCAGAGCAGGACTGATTCCATTTTGTGCTACACCCGCCACCTTCCCTATGACCCCCACATGAGCAGCTTATGGCTTAAGGCGCTGCCCCACCCAAGTCAAGCTGCTGGGCACACCCTAATCGGAAATTGGCTCATAACAATGTAACCCTACTTTGTGTCCCCCAAAACTGCGCACCGATTCTGACCAAAGTAATAGGCCAGCTCAAGTGGATACTATAGGGTAAGTTGTAATTCAATCAGCCACCTGCGTGTGGACCGACATGACTGCAAATTTCTGCATATCCCACGGTCCACTGACCCTATAAAGCTGCTATGCCTCTTGGTCTCGGGGTCCAAGTCCCTGCTCCGCTGTGTCAGGTGCACTTGGACCCAAGCTCCAGCTTGTAGAGAAACCCTCGGAGTTTCCACCGGTCTCGGCTCCTTGGTGGTTTCTCAGATTCGCAGTCTTGGGCACAACACAAGGGCCTGCTGTCCTGACATCCCTTCCAGGGCCACGCTGAGCGCCCCACAGGCCCTCTGTGCCACAGGCACACTGGCATGGGGATGCGGGGAGGGTAGTACGTGCCCCGGAACCGGGCCAGCCCCGGCCTCCTGGACAGAGGGAGCACAGACCTCCCAGGTCGCTTTGCACAGACCCTGGTGACCTGAAGTTCCCTGGCTGTCACTCTGTCCTAGCCCATTCTGGCCCATGGGGCACAGGCTGAGTCCCAGTATAGTCTGTGGGGTCCTGACCCTGGCGACTGGCCGCCCCTGGAAGGCACGTGGGGACGTCAGCTGTGTGTGCCTTGCGGTGCCCCTGCAGGGGCTGTTTGGGGCCTGGGTGATACCCCCTCGTCCTCTCTGTGGGTCTCTCGACGCCCCGTGCACAGAGTTCTGGGAGACACAGAAAAGGGCTGGCTGTGCACAACACTTTATTGACTATCTACAGTAAATGGGCTCAGAGCCGTGGGTGCGCGCTTTCACCTGGGGAGGGAGACCTTTCTGTCCTTTACGGGAGGACAAGAATCACATGGGTTGAGGGTCAAGTGCTGGAGTCCCCCACCTGGGAGCATGTGTGGACTCCGTGTGGGGGCGTGTGTCCTGAGTTTTCAGCCTGAGAGACGGTTCTGAGGACAGCAGAGCTGAACTGGACCTGCAGCTCATGGGCTCCTGCGCTGGGTTCCCACAGGGCAGCTGGACCCCGGCCTCAGGCCCCCTGGGGCCCCAGTATCTGGAGGAGCTTGCCTCCTGGTGTGGGTGCCGGTGGGGCCCACCGGTGTACCTCTGCTCTCCCCACCCTGGGGTGTACCAGGATCCTCAGGGCTGCCCTAGGTCAGCGACCTGGATCTGTGGGTCACGCCCAGGGCCCAGGAGGCCACATCCAGCTGTGAGAGGGCTCGCTCAGCGTGGGGCCAGAATCCAGGGCTGCCCAGGGCCATGGGGAGCTGGAACCCATTAGTCTTTGTGTTGGGCCTGGGCGGGGCCCAAATCAACCCAGCCCCCACAGATCCTGGTGCCAGGGCAGCCCAGGTCCCACTGGGTTAGGGGCTGTTGTCCTGTGCAGGGTGTGTCACCCTCCAGGAGGGAGAGTGGGCAGAGGCAGGGCACAGTGGGTCCTTTGCACCACCCACCTGCACCCACTCTGTTGGGGACTCCGTGCCTTCCCTCCTCCCTGCAACCCCTGTGTGCTCTATTGGACACCCGGTCTTCTGATGGAGCAGGGTATCCAGAGAATCCCAGGGAGGCTGAGCATGTCCCACAGGGGGCACCTGTACCGGGTTTGCTGGTGGCCGATGGTGTGGGGTAGATGGTGTGGGACCAGGGGCATGATGGTGGTGGAGTGTGTGGGATGGTGTAGGGGGGATGGTGTTGGGGTGTAGTGTGGGTTAGGATTGTGTGGGGCTGTGTGGCTGTGAGGGGGATGGTGTTATGTGGAATGCCATTGGGGATGATGATGTAGGGGGATGATGTGGGGGTGGGGAATGAGAAGGATGGCGTGGGGGGCCTGCGGACACAGGGCATCCCCTTCCTCTAAGATGCACAAGGAGACGTCTACAGTTAAAGGCGACCCCAGTCTGGGGTTTGCTGTGACACCTGCCCCTGTGGCGCCGTGTGGTAAGTGCAGAGCCCTGGCTGGACCGGGGTCATTATCTGGGGGTCATCATACTATGTATGTTTTCAAATTGCAAATTGTCTCAAATGAAATGCATAGAATTTAGAAATATATAAAGCACCGAGAGTGGGTGTCACTCTGACCCGTCCGACCCTCATGGGATTGATGTGTTTCCTGCTCCAGCCGCGGCCATGCCGCCTGGCCCCCAGGTCTGGTTCCTGCCCCCCACGTCCCCCACCCCATCCCCTGCTTCTCAGGGCGCCATCCCTCTCCCCTTTGGGGTTCAGCTCCCATGGAAACCACTGGAGGCCCCATCCAATTGGCATCCTCATCCCAGAGGCCCCGGGGTTGGGGGCATGTGGGTCATCCCCATCACCCTACCATGGAGCGGTGTGTTGTTGCCTGCTGTTGCTCCCCCCGGCTTCAGAAGCCCCGTTTTCCCTACCCAGAAGCCCCCAGGCCTCCCCTGGGGCCCCTAAGCCCCCTGGCCCAGCAGTCTCACCCGACCCCCTAGCAGGCCCAAAACATAGTGTGGCTGCCGAACGTCCTGTTGATGTCCAGGTCTATCTGCGTGATGTCCCTGGATGAGACCAGGGCCTCCTCCTTCATTTCCTGTGGGAAAACCGGGGAGCAGGAGCCCGCATCAGGGACACAGACCCCGACCTGTCACGAGCTGCCATGCTGGGCAGGGAGCCCTGGGGACACCATGGGAGTGGGTCTGCCGAAACCTCCTGCCTTGCCCTGGGAGGCCGGGGATGGCGGGAGTACCCACCGAGCCCATGGGACCTGTGTGAGGGCCTGTTCCAAGCTGTTGTGGGCGGGGAGGAGACTGAGGGTCAGCCTGGGGGGGAGGGGACAGGTGGTCAGCCCAGGTGGGGAGGGGACATGGAGGTATTGTGCCCAAGATTGCAAATCCGAGAAACCACTGAGGAGCCGACACCGATGCAAACACACGATGGTTGATTTCCAAACTCGAGCTTGCGTCCAAGTACACCTGACACAGCGGAGCATGGACTTGGACCCCGAAGTGGGTTTTAGCTTAGTTTTAAGGGCTGGTCTCGGAGACCTCCAGAAGGGCTGGAGCAATTCCTCAAGTTCTGTTTACATTTTGATATGGGGCCTTCAAGGGCATTGAGCTCTGTTCTCATTCTAATATGGGGCTTTCTGGGACCTTAAGCTGTAAGCTGTTTTTTTTCCTTTTCCTGTAACTGAAGTAATGTAAATTTTAGCTCTTATTCACAGGGGCCTGGGATGGCAGTACTTGTGCTAACAGTGAACTTAAAGTGGAACCGCCTCAATTTTGTCAGCCTCCACACAGACAAGTTACTGAAGTTTAAAACTCCAAATTTTAGGGGCTGCCCTGGTGGAGACCTGTGCTCTTCCTGCCCGGGAGGGTGTCCTCCCACTCCTGGCCTTTGCTGGCCTGTCCCAGGAACGTGGCCCCGTGACTGCACAGGGGTTTGCAGCTTATGGCCACACAGGGCAGAGAGCTGGCCCGAGTCCCACTGCTCCCAGCCGTATTCCCACTCCTGTGCCTGGGAACAGTTGGTGCCACCATCCTTGGGACCTGTGGATCCTGAGCCCACCCTGTCGCTCCAGGGACTGCCCCTGACTTCTCCACCTGAACACCTTAAGGCTGGTGTGTCCCCCACTCTAGGAGACATCTGAAAGTTCACATTTTGTGCTCTGCTGCATAATATTGTGCGTAGAACCATCAGCTGGATCCCTGCCCTTGTATGTCTCCCCAAGATAAACTTATTGATATTTTTAAGATTTTATTTTTCTGTAATCTCTACAGCCAACATTGGGCTTGAACATGCTACCCCAAGAACAAGAGTCCCATGTTCTTACGAACCACACTGAGCCAGTTAGGCTCCCTTTGATTGATTGATACATGTTAATTGAAGCAGGGGTGTTGCATGTGTCAGGGCAGAAACTGAGCCCACGCTTTGAGGTGTGGTGGAGTCATTTGGACCTTGATCAATGTTAAAGAAACCATAGCTTCCCTGGGAGCCCAGGGAGCAGGGACCACATACGTGAAAATTTGATAATTTCCTTTTCTGTAGTAGTTATCTTACTGACTATTTATTTAAAGTGCTATTCAATGGTAAATGTCAATCTAGGATTGGGATACAGTGAGAACATTCTAGGATTCGGAGGTTACTAAAGCTCCCCGTCAAGGACTCAATGTTCCAGTTCGATGCAGAGATAGGCAAGGAAGCAAAGAGTTATGAAACATGGCACTGGGGTGCCTGGCTGGCCTGGTTGGGGTATCTTGAACTCAGGGTTATGAGTTTGAACACCGTGTTGGGTATAGACAGGACATAAAATTAAAATATTTAACAAATAATAAATGGATGAACAAATAAAGCATGATATCAAAGGTAAGTGCTTGCTTATGTCTCACCTGCGACCTATTCTTGATCACCCCATTTGGACTACTTGGCCCAGATGACGTCCTCCACAAGGGACAGTCCCGCCCGAGTGGAAGTGGGCGTCTTTCATTGTAAGACCTGTGGTTCCCCTCGTTCTGTAGGGAGAGAAGAGCCATGAAGGCACGAGTTCGGGGGATCAGCATACACCTAGAAAATGATCGTTTCTGAACCCTGTAGCCAGAGCTCAGCATCCTTTTAGGATCGGATATCATAAAGAAGCCTCTTTGGTCATTGTTTTGGATGCAGGGTGGAGGGTAAACTAGAATTAGGAAGAAGAAAGGAGGAGGAAATCCAGAAGCTGAAGGAGAGGAGGAAAGATTTCACAATCCGTAGCATTCACAGGGACCTGGTGTCCTTTCCTAAGAGGGGCCCCCCCATTGAAGTATGCTTCCTAGCCCTCTGCTCTCCTTGTTGGAACCCAGCAGGCACATCTCCGTGCCTCCAGCACCTCTGCAGTCGTGATTTATAGCGTCTTCCATGTATCCTACTGGGGACCATAGCGTCGTGTATGTAACCATTCGACGGCTGTTTGACAACACTGGGGGATTCCGACTTTTGTTGGTTTCGGGGTGTGTGTGTGTCTATCACATGCAGCTATCACGTGCAGCTATTGGATCCTCTGGCTGGGTCACCCAAACACCGAAATGGTTGGCAGAACATCATTTCTGGAGCTGGCGCTGGGCAGCTAGCTGGACTCTCCTGGCCGACCCGGGGCTGGCTCGTGCAGTGACTTTCCGCTGGAAGGTCAGCTGAGCTGGAAGGTCTGGCTCGGCCACATTCCTATGTCAGGCAGTGGGTCCCGCTGAGCGCCAGCTGCTTCTCTTCTCCCCGATGCCTCTCCAGCAGGGAGCGGGACCTCGGGGCCGCCCTGGGGGGATCTCCAGAGGCGCCAGGTGCCCATTACGGGGAGCCATGGTGCAGCCTGTGTGTGGGAGTAGGGGTGGTGATGGGGCTGGGGTTCCTCGGTCCCCTGTGCTGCCTGGCCTTCATGCCGAGCCCCATGCTCACCCAGCCCCTACTCACTAGGGCGAGGAGGGTGCCCTCTACACGCTGGTGTGAGAGATCCAGCACCACAAGGTGTGCACACTGAGTCCACCTGGTGAGGGTGGCCCAGGTGCATGAGCTGCAAGTGTGGGACCCAGGAAATTTAACAAAAATCCCCTACCCCTGGACAAGCAGAGCAGGACTGATTCCATTTTGTGCTACACCCTCCACCTCCCCTATGACCCCCACATAACCTGCTTATGTCTTAAGGCGCTGCCCCAACCCAGTCATGCTGCTGGGCACACCCTAATCAGAAATCGGCTCATAACAATGTAACCCTGCTTTGTGCCCGCCAAAACTGCACGCCGATTCTCACCAAAGAAATAGGCCAGGTCAAGTGGATCCTATAGGGTAAGGTGTAATTCAATCGGCCACCTGCGTGTGGACCGACACGACTGTGCAACTTTCTGTGTATCCCATGGGCCACTGGCCCCTTTAAAGCTGCTACGCCTCTTAGTCTCAGGGTCCAAATCCCTGCTCCGCTGTGTTGGGGGCACTTGGACTCAAGCTCCAGCTTGTAAAGAAATCCTCGGGATTTTGCATCAGTGACGGCTCAACGGTGGTTTCTTGGATTTGCAATCTTGGGCACAACACAAGGGCCTGCTGTCCTGACATCCCATCCAGGGTCACGCTGACAGCCCCATAGGCCCGCTGTTCCCCAGGCACACAGGCACAGAGATACGGGGAGGGGAGAAGGTACCCCAGAAACCAGCCAGCCCCGGCCCCCTTGACAGAGGGAGCACAGACCTCCCAGGTCGCTTTACAGAGACCCTGCTGACCTGAGGCTCCGTGGCCGTCACTCTGTCCTAGGCCCTCCTGGCCTGTTGGGCACAGGCTGAGTCACAGTATAGTTTGTGGGGTCCTGACCCTGGCGTCTGGCCGCCCCTGGACGGCACGTGGGGACGTCAGCTGTGTGTGCCTTGCGGTGACCCTGCAGGGGCTGTTTGGGGACTGGGTGGTGCCCCCTCCTCCTCTCTGTGGATCTATCCACGCCCCGTGCACAGAGTTCTGGGAGACACAGAAACGGTCCGTCTGTCCATTTTCGCATCACAACACTTTATTGACATTCTACAGCAAATGGGCTCAGAGTGGAGGGTGTGCGCCTTCCCCTGTGGAGGGAATGTCTGTCCTTTAGGGGAGGGCAAGAATCACATGGGTGGGGTGCGAGTGCTGGAGTCCCCCACCTGGGAGCATGTGTGGACCTCGGGTGGGGGCGTGTGTCCTGAGGTTTCAGCCTGAGAGATGGTTCTGAGGACAGCAGAGCTGACCTTGACCTGCAGCTCATGGGTTCCTAGCTGGGTCCCCGCAGGGCAGCTGGACCCCAGCCACGGGGCCCCTGGGGCCCCAGCACCTGCAGGAGCCTGCCTCCTAGTGTGGGTGTGGGTGGGTCCCACCGGCCCACCTCTGCCCTCCCCAACCTTGGGTGTCCTGGGATCCCCAGGGCTGCCCTAGGTCAGCGACCTGGATCTGTGGGGCACGCCCAGGGTCCAGGAGGCCACATCCAGCTGTGAGAGGGCTCGCTCAGCGTGGGGCCAGAATCCAGGGTTGGACAGGGCCATGGGGGGCTGGATCCCATTAGTCTTTTTGTTGGGACTGGGGTGGGGGCTCAAATCACCCCCGCCCTCACAGAGCCCGGGGCCAGGCCAGCCCAAATCCCCCTGGGTTAGGGGCTGGTGTCCTGTGCAGTGTAAGCCGCCTTCCAGGAGGGACAGTGGGCGGAGACAGGGCACAGTGCGTCCTCTGCACCACTCACCTGCACACACCCTGTCGGGGGCTCCCTGTCTTCCCTCCTCCCTGCAACCCCTGGGTACTCTATGGGACACCCGGGCTTCTGATGGGAGCAGGGTATCCAGAGAACCCCGGGGAGGCTGAGCTTGTCCCACAGGGGGCACCTGTACCGGGTCCTTGCTGGGGGCCAATGTTGTGGGGGTGGAAGGTGTGGGGGCAGGGGTATGATGGTGGTGGAGTGTGGTGGATGGTGTAGGGCGGATGGTGTTGGGGTATAGTGTGGGTGGGGATTGTGTGGGGCTGTGTGGGTTTGAGGGGGATGGTGTAGGTGGGATGCCATTGGGGATGATGATGTAGGGGGATGGAGTGGGAGTGGGGAATGAGGGGGATGTCGTGGGGGGCCTGCGGACACAGGGCATCCCCTCCTCGAAGATGCACAAGGAGACGTCTACACTTAAAGGCGACTCCAGTCTGGGGTTTGCTGTGACCCCTGCCCCTGGGGCCGGGTGTGGACAGTGCAGGGCCCTGGCTGGACCGGGGGCATTATCTGGGGTTCATCATACTATGTGTGTTTTCAAATTGCAAATTGTCTCAAATCAAATGCATAGAATTTAGAAATATATAAAGCACCGAGAGTGGGTGTCACTCTGACCCGTCCGACCCTCATGGGATCGATGTGTGTCCTGCTCCAGCCATGGCCATGCCGCCTGGCCCCCAGGTCTGGTTCATGCCCCTCACATCCCCCACCCATCCCCTGCTTCTCAGGGGGCAGTCCCTCTCCCCTTTGGGGTTCAGCTCCCATGGCAAGCCCTGGAGGCCCCATCCTAGTTGCCTCCTCATCCCCGAGGCCCCGGGGGTGTGGGCATAGAGGTCATCCCCAACACCCTACCATGGAGCGGTGTGTTGTTGGCTGCTGTTTTGCCCCCTGCCTCAGAAGCCACGTTTTCCCTACCCAGAATCCCCTGGTCCTCCCCTGGGTCCTGATCCCCCCTGGCCCCTCAACCTCACCCTAACCCGTAGTAGTCCCAAAATATGATGTGACTGCTGAACATCCTGTTGACGTCCAGGTCCACCTGCGTGATGTCCCTGGAGGAGACCAGGGCCTCCTCCTTCATTTCCTGCGGGAAAACCGGGGAGGAGGAGCACATTCACCCCCACCCCCGCCCTCCTCCCCTTACATCACCCCTAGTTCGTTTCCCAGAGTTAGGAGTCTTTATGTTCTGTCTCCCTTTCTGATATTTCCCACACATTTCTTCTCCCTTCCCTTATATTCCCTTTCACTATTATCTATATTCCCCAAGTGAATGAGAACATACAATATTTGTCTTTCTCTGATTGACTTACTTCACTAGCATAATACCTTCCAGTTCCATCCACGTTGAAGGAAATGGTGGTTATTTGTCATTTCTAATGGCTGAGCAAGCCCACCTTTCCTCTGTCTTCATCTTGGGAGTCTCCCATGATATGAATGTTATTGTTTTAATAAGTGGCTGAGTTCCGAAATCTGCCTTTGTGGTCCATAACCTTCCTTGTTTTTAATGCTTCCACTTAGTACTGCATCTCAGTTATAGCATTTTTAACGTTGGCCTGACTAGATTTTACTTCTTTTATTTCTACAGTAAAGGATTCTCTAGTTTTCTTCTGTGCTCTTTTTCCAGCCCAGATGCTATCTTTAAATCATTGTTTTAGACTGTAGTTAGACATCATATATTTGTATTGATGGACTTCCTGGCTGTGAGTACTACCTCATATTATTTTATGGAGGTGAATTTCTCCATCTCATTATTTTTTTCCAGAAAAGAAAGAAGGAAGAAAAAGAAAAACCAAGAAAAACAATAACAACTGCCCTACCCAAAAAAACTACCAGATTATTTTTGCCTGGTTGTTAAAAGATTCTAAATCCCAAAATAAGAAACACAATTAAAGTACCATGAATCTAAAAATGAGAAATATATAAGGTACATACATAAAAATTAAATAAGGCAATTAATAAAAAAGAATCAAAGAAAATAAATGAAAATAAAGCACAAAGTACAAAGGAAGCTAGACCCTACTTTCCAAGCAGAGCTGAAGCTCTGCAGCCTCTGTGGTCCGACACCTTGGTGGCAGCGAGTGGTCTGTGCAGGGTCTGGGGATTGGCCATGGCGCTGATTGTCAGGTGCACATCTGCCTGGGAGATGCATCAGTGGGGTCAGAGGCGGGGTGGGCGTCAGCGCGTCTGGCCCCCAGCGGGTGGCGCTGTGCTGCTCCCTCAGACCAGGCCCAGATGGGCGGGATATGGGTGGGGTCTCTGGGTCCTCTGGCTCTGGGGCTGAGCATCCTACCCCCAATCTGCAGGGGCCTCCACAGAAGAGCCCCCAAGCCCCCGGGTCTCTGCCGCTTCTCTCAGAATCCTGCGATCACTACCTGCGTCCGAGCTTCTTTTGGTTTTCTTTTTTTATCTCAGACTGTTGTGCCCAAGATTGCGAATCCGAGAAACCTCCGAGAAGCTGACACTGATGCAAACACACGAGGGTTTATTTACCACCTCGAGCTTGTGTCCAAGTATACCCGACAGAGCGGAGCAGGGACTTGTACCCTGAGGTGGGTTTTAGCTTAGTTTTAAGGGCTGGTCTCAGGGACCTCCAGAAGGGCTGGAGTAATTCCTCAAGTTCTGTTTACATTTTGATTTGGGCATTCAAGCGCAATGAGCTCTGTTCTCATTCTAATAGGGGCTTCCTGCCCTTGGCCTGGGCTCAGTTTTGATTCAATTGTGGGGCTTTCTAGGACATTAAGCTGTAAAAATAAAAGGTTCCACACCTGGAAGGGGGACGTCACACTGTCCCTATATGCTGAAGATGCGGAAGTAGAAACAGGAAACACGAGAGTCTACACCAAAACCTGTTAGAACTAAGGAGTGAGTTCAGGAAAGTCACGGGACACAAACTGACCCTACAGAGCAGAGTAGCCTTGCTGTATCCCGACAATGAGCACTCAGGAAGGAAAGGAAGGACGTGAAGGCCTTCTCAGGAGCATCAAGGAGAAATAATGAGACTGAACCAAAGGAGCACAAGACTTGTACACTGAGCCATACCAGGCTCTGGGAGGCCTTCCTGGGCTCGTGGGGTGGGAGCCTCATCTTGTGAAAATGTCCACAGTTCCTGAAGCCACCCTCAGTTTCAATGTCATTTCTATCAAAATCATGGTGGCAGAACTTAGAAATAGGAAAAAAAAAACATAACATCCATCCTCCTCAACAAATAACCCCGGACAGCAAATCAGTATTTGAGAAGTAGGACAGAGTGAGATGCAGCACTTTCCTATTTCCCCTGTTATGCCCCCACCCCTCCAGCGACCCTCAGTTCATTTCCTATCGTTAAGAGTCTGTATTTCCTGCATCTGTTTTGATCTTATTTGTCTTTCCTTCCCTTCACAGTAGTTCATCTGTTTTGCTTCTTTAATTCCACCTATGAATGACACCACACGGTCATTCTCTTTCCCGAGTGACTTACTTCACTTAACATGATCCCTTTAGTTCTATCCACATCATTGCAAATGGCAAGATTTCCTTCTCTTTGATAGCTGAGTTCCATTCCTCTCTCTATGACCATCATCTATCTCCCATCCTCTTTATCCATCATCTGCCACAGGGCACCGAGGCTCCTCCCACAGTGTGGCTACTGTGGACCCGGCTGCTGTGGACATTGGGGTGCAGTTGTCCCACTTCTTACTGCATCTGTATCTTCGGAGTGAGCTCCAGGCCGTTCACCTGCTGGTCGCAGGGTGGCTCTATTTTAACTTCCTGAGGGGCCTCCACACTGTTTCCAGGGCGGCTGCACCAACCTGCGGTCCCGCCCACAGTGGAAGAGAGTTGAGTGAGATTTGCAGGACGTGGTAAAAGTCTGGTCCACATTTCATTTCGCGTCCTGTGGGCTCCAATTCCTTGTCCTTAAGTATTTTTGGGGAAGCCGGGTGTTGGGCTCCTTTTCATTGAGATGTTTCCGAAGCTAACAGGCCCCAGGTGGAGCCTGAAAGGAGGCAGGTGGGGCCCATGGAGCACCTGCTGCCTCCTGCACAGCCTCCTGCAGCGCCTGAGTGTCCCGCATGGGGCGCCCGAGCCCAGCCCCCTCCCATGGGGCGCCCATGTGCAGTAGGCCTCCTCTGCCTGCACTAACAGGAGCCAGCCTGTGCTGGGGAGGCCTGAGGGGGATGTGGGGACGCATCTACGAGATGAGCTGAAGCCTCCACAGGACCCTCGGGAAGTCTTCAGGGGGAAATTGGGTCGCGTTCATGCTGACAGGAGCCCCAGTCTCCTCAGGACCCGCGGTGAGGCTTTAGGAAGATGTGGGCCTGCATCCACCCTGACAGGAGCCCTGGGCCGCCTCAGGACCCGCGGGGAGTCTTCAGGAAGATGTGGGTCCACATCCACACTGACAGGAGCCCTGAGCCACCTCAGGACCCTCGGGGAGGTTTCAGTAAATTGTGGGCCTGCATCCACACTGACAGGAACCCCTGAGCAGCCTCAGGACCTGCGGGGAGGCTTCAGGAAATGTGGTGCCACGTCCACTCTGGCAGGAGCTCCCAGGCCCCTCAGGACATAAGTTGAGGCTTCTGGAAGCTGGGGGCCACATTCATGGTTACAGGAGCCCCGGCCTCCTCAGAACCCTCGGTGATGCTTCGGGAGGACTTGGGGCCACATGGACAGAACAGGACCCTGACTTCCTCAGGACCCCCGGTGTAGACTTGGGGAAATATGGGGATGCGTCCATGCGGACAGAAGACCCCAGCCTTGTCAGGGCCTGTGGTGAGGCCTGAGAAAAATGTGGGTGCCGCATCCACACTGACAGGAGTCTCCAGCCTCCTCAGAACCCACTGTGAAGGTTTGGGAAGATTATGGGCCACATCCATGCTGACAGGAGGCCCCAGCCTCCTCAGGTCTTATGGTGAGGCTTGAGGAAAAGGAGGGGCCACGTCAACCCTGACAGGAACCCCGTCCTCCTCAGGACCAGCACTTTGGCTTCAGGACATATGGGGCTGCGTCTATGCTGACAGGAGCCCACAGCCCCCTCAGGACCTGCGGTGAGTTTTCTGGGGGACGTGGGGCCATGTCCATGCTGACAGGAGCCCCCGGCTTCCTGAGGACCTGCTGTGAGGCTTCCAGAGGATATGAGAAATAGTCCACAGTGAAAGGAGACCCGGCGTCCTCTCGACCCGCTGACTATGACTCAGGAACACGTTGGGCCATGTCCACACTCACAGGAGCCCGGCTCGCTTGGACCCCCTGGAGGACTCTGGAGGAGCCGTTGGGGGCCACGTCTACATCAGAAGGGAGTCCTCAGAACCACATGGTAAGTGAAAGGGTAGAATGAATGGTAAGGTTAGGGGAGGGGAGGCAGTTGGTGGTTAGCCTTAGGTTATATGTTAGGTGTTAGTGATTATGCTTATGGTTACAGATTAGAGGTTAGGTGAGGCATAAGGGTAATGGTCAGTAGTTAAGAGTTAGGATGGTGGTTAGGGTAAGGGACAGGATTTACTGTTAGGGTTAGGGTTTAGGCTCTAGGGATTAGGGCAAGAGGTTAGGAGTTGGGGTTAGGGTTATGGTTAGAGTTAGGGTTGGGCTTAGGTTTGCAGTTAGGGTTAGGGGTTAGGGTGTGAGTTAGGGTTAGGGTTTAGGGTGAGGGGTTAGGCTTATAGTTAGGGCTAGGTTTAGAATTAGGGCGAGGGTTAGGGTTAGGATAGGGGTTAGGACTAGGTTTCGGGTTATTGTTTGGTTAGGGGTTAGGGTTAGGGACAGGTCAGGGTCAGGGTCAGGGTACGGTTTTGGAAGAGGGTAAGAGATACATTTAGGGAGTGGGTTAGGGGTTAGTTTTAGGGTAAGGGTTAGGGTACAGTTTGGGGTATGAGATAGGATTAGTATTAGAGGGTTAGGGTTAGGGTACAGGTTAAGGTCAGGAATAGGATTTGAGTACATTAAGTTAAGTTTAGGTTTAGAGGTTAGGGTTAGGGTTAGATTTAAGGTAGCGCTCAGGGTTAAGGGTTTAGAATAGGTTTAGGAGTTAGGGTGAGGTTTGGCAGGAAGGTTCAGTGAATGTGTTTCGGTCTTGGGGTTTGTGTTTGGTTTTCGATTAGTGATAGGTCTTGTTTAAGGTTTAGGTTAACATTAGGCTTAAGTGTAGTGTTAGGGTTATATCTGTGTATGGTTAGAGTTTGGGTCTTGGCATGTGCCTGCACTGGGACTCCTAGTATCTTGGGCAGTTTAGTTTTATGCACTCTATTTAGGTTTTGGGTTCAAAGATAGCTTGACTCCACCAAGTCAGTGGCCTCCCCAGAGAATGAAAATCCAGGCTTCTGCTGGGGTCAGAAAAGACATGGCAGGCTTCTCCCGAGCTGAGCTAAGGAGGGGATTTGTGACTCTAAAGACTCTTTATTTGGATTTTCAGTTGCCTTTCTGATTTTATCTCTTGTGCGCACATGTTTCATCAATACTATCAATTATTATTTTAAAGTTTTACTTGAATTCCTCTTTGTAAACACAGTATGATATAGTTTCAGGTTTACCACATAGTGATTCAACCCTTGGATACAACGCCTGGTACTGGTCACAGGTGCTCTCCACTATCCCAATCGCCTGATTCCCCATCCCTCCCACTTTCCTCTGGTTTTATTAGTTTATTCTCTGGGGTTAATAGTGTGTTTTTTTATTTGCTTCTCTCATCCCCCCCTCCGCCCCTTTGCCAGTTTGTTTGGTTTCTTAAAATTCACATGTGAATGCAATTGTATGGTATTTGGTATATGTCTTCCTCTGACTGAGTTCATTTAGCATAAGTCCTTCCACTTCTCCCACGTCATTGTAAATGGCTTCATTTCATCCCTTCTGATGACCGAGTGATGTCGCAGTGTGTATATTTACCACATCGTCCCTGCCCATTCATCTGTCGATGGACATCTGGGCTGTATCCACAGTTTGGCTCTTGTTGATAATGCTGCTACAAACACTGGGCTGCGTGTCCCTCTTTGAATCTACTAAACAACTTCTGTATCCTTGGGGTAAATACCTAGCTGTGCAATTTTGGAATCGTAGTGTAGCTCTATTTTTAACCTCTTTGTTTTAAATTTTTTTTAATGATAGTCACAGAGAGAGAGGCAGAGACACAGGCAGAGGGAGAAGCAGGCTCCATGCACTGTGAGTCCGACGTGGGATTCGATCCCGGGTATCCAGGATCGCGACATGGGCCAAAGGCAGGTGCCAAACCACTGAGCCACCCAGGGATCCCCTATTTTCAACTTCTCGAGGACCCTCCACAGTGTTTTCCACAGTGGCTGCACCTGTTCGCCTGCCCACCAGGAGTGTAAGGGGCCTCCCTCTTCTCCATAGCCTCAATGACACCTGTTGTTTCTTCTGTTCTTAATTTTAGCCATTATGATGGCTGTCAGGTGACATCTCATTGTGGTTTTGGTTTGCATTTCCCTGCTGATGGGTGACGCTTAGTGTCTTTCCGTGTGTCTCATGGCCATCTGGATGTCTTCTCAGAGACAAAGTCCATTCATGTCTTCTGCCCATCTGCAGTTGGATAATTTGTGTTTAGGATGCTGAGATTTATATTTCCTTTATGTATTTTGGATGCTAAATCTTTATTGGATATTTTGTTTACAAATATCTCCTCTCATTTTGTATGTTGCCTTTTAGGTTTGGTTGTTTCCTTCACTTTGCGGAAGCTTTTAAATTTGATGAAGTCCCAATAGTATTTTTGCTTTTGTTTCCCTCACCTCAGAGGCATATCTAGAAAGAAGATCCAGTGGCAAATGTCAAAGACGTTGCTACCTATCTTTTCTTCTTTGTATGGTTTCAGGTCTCACATTTAGGTCTTTCATCCATTTTGAATTTATTTTATATATATATGGTGTAAGAAAGTGGTCCAGTTTCATTCTTCTGCATTTGGCTGCCTGGTTTTCCCAACAACATTTGTTCTTATCCTGGGGTCAGGGTTAGGGTTTGTTGAAGAGACTGTCTTTGTGCCATTGGATATTCCTTCCTGCCTCGTTGTCGATTAATGGATCATAGAGTTACATGTTTGTATCTTGTTTTGGCTTTCCATTCTGTTCTATTGATCTAAGCGTCTCCTGTTGGGAGATCCTTGATTACTGATTCAATTTCTTTGCTGGTTATCTGTCCAAGTTTCTTATTTCTTCCTTTTTCATTTTTGCTATGTTATATATTTCTAGGAATTGATCTATTTCTTCCAGGTTCTAGGTTGCTGGCATATAATTTTTCATAATGTTCTCTTATAATCGTTTGTATTTCTCTAGTGTTGGTTGTTATATTTCTTTTCTCATTTGTGATTTTATTTTGGTCCTTTCTCATATTTTTATCTTTTTGCATTTTTTAAAGATTTATTTATTGATTCATGAGAGCCACAGAGAGGCAGAGGTATAGACACAGGGAAGTTGAGGCTCCATGTGGGAGCCTGATGTGGGACTTGATTCCCCAGGACCCCGGGATCATGACCTGAGCCAAAGCACATGCTCAACCATTGAGGCACCCAGGGGCCTTGCTGATTCAATTCCTTTGCTAGTTATGGGTCTGTTCACATTTTCTATTTCTTTATATTTCAGTTTTGCTCACTTGCACATTTCTGGGTATTTGTCCATTTCTTCCAGGTCTCCCAGTATGTTAGCGTATAATCTTTCATAGTATTCCCTTATAATTGTCTAATTTTTCTGGTGTTGATTGTCATCTCTCTTCTCTCATTTGTGATTTTATTTATTTAGGTCTTTTCTCTTTTCTCGTTGATAAGGCTGGCTAGGGCTTGATCCATTTTCTTAATTATTTTGAAGAACCATCTCTTTGTTTCGTTATTCCATTCTACTGCTTTGTTGTTTCTGTATTGTTTATTTCTCCTCTCATCTTTATTTTCCCCCTCTTCTATAGGCTTTAGGCTTTGTTTGCTTATTCCTTTTCCAACTCCTTAAGGTGTAGGGTTAGGCTGTGTATTGGAGACTTCTTCTTTCTTGAGGTAGGCCTGTATTGCTATGTACTTCCCTCTAAGGACTGCCTTTGCTACATCCCAGAGGTTTGGAGAAACATGTTTTCATTTTCATTTGTTTTAAATTTCCTCTTTAATTTTCTGGTTGCTCCATTCATTCTCTAGTAGGATGATCATAAACTCCAAGTACTTCTGGTCTGTCCAATTTTTTTCTTACTGTCGACTTCCAGTTTCATAGCGCCTTGGTCCGAAAATGTACATGGTGTGATATCAACCTTCTTGTACCTGTTGTACCTGTTGAGGGCTGATTTGTGGGCCATGATATGATCTGTTCTGGAGAATATCCCATGTACACCTGAAAGGAATGTGTATTCTGCTTTAGGTTGAAATGTTCAGACTATATCTCTTGAGTCCCTGTGGTCCAGTGTGTCAAGGCTATTTTTCCCTTGTTGATTTTCTGCATAGGTGATCGGTCCATTGCCATAAGTTTGTTTTAAAATCCCCTGTCATTGTATTATTATCAGTGACTTTCTGTACGTTTGTTGTTAATTGGTTTCTATATTTAGGTACTCCCATGTTGGCAGCATAAATATTTAGTTGTTTGAACTTTTTTTTTAAATAAATTTATTTTTTATGGTGTTCAATTTACCAAGAAACAGAATAACACCCAGTGCTCATCCCGGCAAGGGCCCCCCTCAGTGCCGTTCACCCATTCACCCGCACCCCCTACCCTCCTCCCCTTAAAGCATCCCTAGTTCCTTTCTCAGAGTTAGGAGTATTTATGTTCTGTCTCCCTTTCTGATATTTCCCACACGTTTCTTCTCCATTCCCTTATATTCCCTTTCACTATTATTTATATTCTCCAAATGAATGAGAACATACACTGTTTCCTTCTCCGATTGACTTACTTTACTCAGCATAATGCCCTCCAGTTTCATCCACGTTGAAGCAAATGGTGGGTATTTGTCGTTTCTAATGCCTAAATAATATTCCATTTTATACATAAACCTCATCTTCTTTACACATTCATCTTTCAATGGACACCAAGGCTCCTTCCACAGTTTAGCTATTGTGGACATTCTGCTATAAACATCGGGGTGCCGGAGTCCCGTCGTTTCCTTGCATCTGAGTCTTTGGGGTAAATACCCAAAGCTGCAATTGCTGGGTCGTCAGGCAAGTCAATTTTTATCTCTTTGAGGAACCTCCACTCAGTTTTCCAGAGTGACTGCACCAGATCACATTCCCACCAACAGTGTAAGAGTCTTCCCTTTTCTTCGCATCCTCTCCAACATTTGTGGTTTCCTGCCTTGTTAATTTTCCCCATGCTCACTGGTGTGAGGTGGTATCTCATTGTGGTTTTGATTTGTATTTCCCTGATGGCAAGTGATGCAGAGCGTTTTTTCATGTGCATGTTGGCCATGTCAATGTCTTCGTCTGTGAGTTTTCTATTCATGTCTGTTGCCCATTTCATGATTGGATTGTTTGTTTCCTTGGTTTTGAATTTAAAACGTTCTTTATATATCTTGTAAAGTAGCCCTTTATCTGATACCTCTTTTGCATATATCTTCTCCATTCTTTAGGTTGTCTTTTAGTTCTGTTGACTGTATCCTTTGCTGTGCAAAAGCTTCTTATCTCGATGAAGTCCCAATAGTTCATTTTTGCTTTTGTTTCTTTTGCCTTTGTGGATTTATCTTGCAAGAAGTTACTGTGGCTGAGTTTAAAAAGGGTGTTGCCTGTGTTCTCCTCTAGGATTTTGATGGACTCTTGTCTCACAGTCCATCCATTTTGAGTTTATCCTTGTGTATGGTGAAAGAGAGTGGTCTAGTTTCATTCTTCTGCATGTGGATGTCCATTTTCCCTGCACCATATATTGTAGAGACTGTCTTTCTTCCAATGGACAGTCTTTCCTTTTTTTTTAATTTTTTTATTTATTTATGATACTCACAGAGAGAGAGAGAGAGAGAGAGAGAGACAGGCAGAGGGAGAAGCAGGCTCCATGCACCGGGAGCCCGACGTGGGATTCGATCCTGGGTCTCCAGGATCGCGCCCTGGGCCAAAGGCAGGCGCCAAACCGCTGCGCCACCCAGGGATCCCTGGATAGTCTTTCCTACTTTATCGAATATGAGTTGACCATGAAGTTCAGAGTCCACTTCTGGGTTCTCTGTTCTGTTCCATTGATCTATGAGTCTGTCTTTGTGCCAGTACCACACTGTCCTGATGACCACAGTTTGTAGTACAACCTGAAATCTGGCATTGTGATGCTCCCAGATGTGGTTTTCTTTTTTAAAATTCCTCTGGCTATTCGGGGTCTTTCCTGATTCCACACAAATATTAAAATAGTTTGTTCTAACTCTCTGAAGAAAGTCCATGGTATTTTGATAGGGATTGCATTAAACGTGTACATTGTCCTGGGTACCATTGACTTTTTCACAATATTAATTCTTCCAATCCATGAGCATGGAATATTTTTCCATCTCTTTGTGTCTTCCTCAATTAGTTTCAGAAGCGTTCTATAGTGTTTATTGTTGAGATCCTTTACCTCCTTGGTTAGGTTTATTCCTAACCTACTCTACCTAGAAAACCCAAAACCCTCCCCCAGAAGATTGCTACAACTCATACAGCAATTTGGTAGCGTGGCAGGGTACAGAATCAATGCCCAGAAATCAATGGCATTTCTATACACTAAAAATGAGGCTGAAGAAAGTGAAGTTGAGGAGACAACCTCATTTACAATTGCACCCAAAAGCATAAGATACCTAGGAATAATACAGTCTTCGGGGTAAATTTTAGTTTATCTGATATAAGGATGGCTACCCCTGCTTTCTTTTGAGGACCATTTGAATGGTAAATGGTTCTCCAACCTTTTATTTTCAGGCTGTAGGTGTCCTTCTGTCTAAAATGAGTCTCTTGTACACAGCAAATAGATGGGTCCTGCTTTTTTATCCAGTCTGAAACCCTTCGCCTTTTGATGGGGTCATTAAGCCCATTCACATTCAGAGTTACTAATCGACAAATATGAGTTTACTGTTATCATGATATCTATTCAGTCCTTGTTTTGTGGATTGTTCCACTGAACTTCTTCTTGAAGGGGAATTTTAAGAGTCCACCTTAAAATTCCTGCAGAGTTGGTTTGGAGGTCACATATTCTTTCTTTTTTTTTTAATTTTTATTTATTTATGATAGTCACAGAGAGAGAGAGAGAGAGAGAGAGAGAGGCAGAGAGAGAAGCAGGCTCCATGCACCGGGAGCCCAACGTGGGACTCGATCCCGGGTCTCCAGGATCGCGCCCTGGGCCAAAGGCGGGCGCCAAACCGCTGCGCCACCCAGGGATCCCTGGAGGTCACATATTCTTTCATTTCCTTCCTGTCTTGGAAGCTCTTTATCTCTCCTTCCATTTTGAATGAGAGCCTTGCTGGGCAAAGTATTCTAGGTTGCATGTTCTTCTCATTGAGGACCCTGAATATATCCTGCCAGCCCTTTTTGGACTGCCAGTTCTCTGTGGAGTGGTCTGCTGTTACCCTAATGCTCCTCCCCATTAAGGTCAGGGATTTCTTGTCTCTTGCTGCTTTAAGGATCTTCTCTTTATCTTTGGAATTTGCAAACTTTATTTTAAATGTCGAGGTTTTGGACGGTTTTTATTGATTTTAGGGTGTGATCTCTCTATTTCCTGGATCTGAATGCCTGTTTCCCTTCCCAGATTTGGAATGTTTTCAGCTAGGATTTGTTCAAATACATATTCTGGCCCTCTGTCCCTTTCGGTGCCCTCAGGAACCCCAATTACACATAGGTTTTTCTTCCTAAGGCTGTCGTTTATTTCCCTTAATCTGTCTTTCTGGTCTTTTAATTGTCTGTCTCTTTTTTCCTCAGTTTCCCTCTTTGCCATCAACTTGTCTTCTATGTCACTTACTCGTTCTTCCACCTCGTTAACCCTCGTCATTAGGACTTCTAGTTTGGATTGCATCTCATTCAATTGATTTTTAATATCTGCCTTATTGGATCTAAATTCTGCAGTCATGAAGTCTCTTGAGTCCTTTATGCTTTTTTCTAGAGCCACCAGTAGCTGTATAAGTGCTTTTGAATTGGCTTTCTCACATTGAATTGTAATCCAAGATTTTGTAACTCTTAGGAGAGAGGACTGTTTCTTTCTTTTGAGGTGAGGTTTTACTTCTATTCATTTTGCTCAGTGCAGAGTGGCCAAAAAAATTGTATTGGGAAAAGGAGAAAAAGAGAGAGAAAGAAGGAAAGAAAAGAGAAAAAGATAAAAGGAAGAAAAAAAAAGAAAAAAGAGAAAGAAAAAGAAAGAAAGGAATAAAGGGTAGGGGATGCAAACAAATGAAAAAGAAAGAAGAAAAGAAAAGAAACAAGAGAAGAGAAAAAAGAAAAAAGAAAAGAAAAGAAAAAACCACGGGGGAGTATCTTCTGATTCTGTATACTTTAAGTCCGTTGACTTCCCCTGGAACTTGTCCGTCTAGCTCGTCTTCTGGGGGAGAGGCCTGTTGTGCTGATTTTCAGGTGTTAGCTCTTGGGGGAGCTGCTCTGCCCTCTGCCTGGTGCAGGGCTCAGTGGGGGTTGTTTAACCCGTGAGGCCCCAGGAGGAACCATCCCAGTGATGCCGGCAGCTCTGGAGCCCTGAATTCAGCTCCCACAGTAACTATGGAGCTCTCCCTCTGCAGGGCCTGGAGGTGCCAAGGCGGGGACGCTGATCTGCTCAGCTCTGGGCAGAATCGTCCTAGCTGTCTTGGGCCTTCCCGGGCTCTGCCTGTCCCAGGGGGAGGATGGATCCTGGGCTGGTTCCTGGAGCCCTGTGCTCCAGTGCCTGTGCTGTTGGATTCCCCCTCCTGGCCACACAGCCGCCTCTGCAGCATCACCGCCCGGGCCCCTCTGAGCTGGTCCCGGAGCCCCGCAGCCCTCTCCGCAGGGATCCTCTTCCTCTGCCGCAGCCCCCACGGAGCTGCTCCTGGCCTCGCAGCCCCCTCCATGCAGAGCCGCCACCCAAGCACCTCCAAGCTCCTCCGGGTCCAGCCATGGGCCCTGCAATCTTTTAGGGAGCTCGGCTACGGGGTATGGTGCAGTCTCCTGGGTGCACAGGTGTCTTGTAGCGTTCCAGGGAGCCCGAGGTTATCCCCACCATCCTGGTGTCCTGCTCCAACTCCCTGGGAGTGCCTTTCCACCCAGGAAGATTGGTGAAGCTTCTGCTTCTCTGGGACAGAGCTTTCCTGTCCTGGGGGCACTCGCCCTGGCCTTAGCTTTGCACCTCGTGGGGCCCTCTTCCTTGGATGCCTTTTCTTTATTTCTTTTTCCCCCTCTTCCTACCTTGATAGAAGGGCGAACTCTTCTCACTGTAGCATTCCAGCTGGTCTCTCTTTAAATCTCAGGCCGAATTCATAGATTTTCAGGATGATGAAGATTATCTAGGTAATTTGGTGGGGACAGGTGATTTGGGGACCCTACTCTTCCGCCATCTTGCCCCTCCCTCCACTTTCCTATTTCAACCAATGTCACAGAGACACAGGATAAAGCAGTGTGGTTCTTGGGCTCTGGCTGGCTCCATTGGTTAAGCATCCGACTCCTGACTTCACCCTTGGTCTTGATCTCGGGGTCATGAATTCTAGCCCTGTGCTGAACTGTGGACGAGGCATGGAGCCTACTTAAACAAACCAAACCCACAGGGGTGTGGTTCTGGCATAAGCTGAAGGAGCAGAATAGAGAGCCTGGAAGAAAATGCACTCCGATACCGTCAACTGATTTTTTAAACTTAATTTAATTTAAACCCAATTAATTAACAGTATAGTGTATTATACTTTCAGAGGTAGAATTCAGGGATTCACCAGTTGGAGATAACAACAGGGCTCATGACATCACGTGCCCTCCTTCATGCCCGTCTACCAGTTACCCTGTCCCACCACTCCACTCCCCTCCCCTCCAGCGACCCTCAGTTTGTTTCCTGTGATTGAGTCTTTTTTTCCTCCATCTCTGTTTTCATCTTATTTGTTTTTCCTTCCCTTCACAGATGCCCATCTGCTTTGCTTCTTTAATTTCACCTATGACTGCAACCATACGGTAATTTTCTTTCCTGACTGACTTATTTCACTTAACATGATCCCTCTAGTTCTATCCACGTCATTGCAAATGGCAATATTTTCTTCTCAATGATAGCTGAGTACCATTCCTATCATCTAACTATCTATCATCTATGACCATCATCTATCTTCCATTCTCTTTTTCCATCATCTGCCTGAGGGCACGGAGGCTCCTCCCACAGTGTGGCTACTGTGGACCCGGCTGCTGTGGACATTGGGGTGCAGGTGTCCCCGAGTCCCATGCATCTGTATTCGGGGTGAGCTAAGGCCGTGCACCTGCTGGTCCCAGGGCGGCTTTATTTGTAACTTCCTGAGGAGCCTCCACACTGTTTCCAGGGCGGCTGCGCCAGCCTGCGGTCCCGCCCACAGAGGAAGAGGGTTGAATGAGTTTTGCAGGATGTGGTTGAAGTCTGGTACACATTTCATTTTGTGTCTTGTGGGCTCCAATCATTGTCCTTAAGTATTTCTGGGGAAGCCGGGTATTGGGCTCCGTTTCAGTGAGACGTTTCCAAAGCTCATAGGCCTCAGCTGGAGCCTGGTAGGGGAGGCAGTTGTGGCCCTGTGCATGGGGACCCTGCCTCCTGCATGGCCTCCTGCAGTGCCTGAGCATCCCGCAGGAGGCTCCCAAGCCCAGGTCCGGCCCAAGGGCCGCGAAGGCTCAGTAGGCCTCATCCACCTGCACTACCAGGAGCCCACCTGTGCTGGGGAGGCCTGAGGAGGACGTGGGGACGCATCCAAGCTAATGAGCCCCGGTCTCCTCAGGAACAACAGTGAGGCTTCAGGAAGATGTGGGCCCGCATCCACCCTGACAGGAACACCTGGGTTGATTTCCAAACTCGAGCTTGCGTCCAAGTACACCCAAACCCAATACAGTGGAGCAGGGACCTGGACCCCGAGTTGGATTTTAGCTTAATTTTAAGGCCTTGTCTTACGGACCTCCAGAAGGGCTGGAACAATTCCTCAAGTTCTGTTTACATTTTGATACGGGGCCTTCATGGGCATTGAGTTCTGTTCTCATTCTAATAGGCGCTTCCAGCCCTTGGCGTGGGCTCAGTTCTTATCCTATTGTGGGGCTTTCCAGGGAAATAAGCTGTAAACTTTTGTTTTTTTCCTGTAACTGAAGTAATGTAAATTTCAGCTCTTCTTCTCAGGGTCCTGGGATGGCTTGATGTGTTCGAACGCTGAACTTAAAGTGGAAAGGCCTTTATTTTGTCGGCCTCTTGCGTCCATTCCCATCCTATCTAGCTCCTTCCCCCTTACCTGGAGCTCCTAAGAGATCAATTGCAAATGACCTCAGCCTGACAGCCAGTGTTGGGGGACAGGCCCAGGGATTTGGGATCAGGAAGACCTGGCTCCTGGGCTTCCCAGCTGTGCAGCGGGATTCGATGCTGCAGACTCTTACTCCCTGAGGCTATCTTGACAACTGACTTTGTACATACAAAAGCTGTCCTTTCCCTTTATAAGATGAAAAGCGAGTCAAAGTGTTTTTTCTCTGCACTTCTGATTGCTCAGATTCCAATGTGAGACGTATTTCCTGTTAATAAGGATAATTTACTATCCGTAGTACTATGGTTAAAATATTCTGACACAAGTAAATCAGAGGGATGAGGGATTGTCTTCTCTTTCTTCACAGCTCTGTCACTCATTAGGAAGTGCATCTTTATCATTTGGAAAGAACTGAGAGACATTATTACCAATGGTCCTATTATTATCTGAAGGATTCTTCTCTGAGATTCTTCCCCTTTTTCAACTGACACTGAAACACTGTGAACTCTTTGGAAGACAAATGTCCAGGAAATAAATGTTATGCATTGCTAATTTTAAATGCACTTGCAATATGGTGTCTAATATAAAAGAAGTATTTTTATCTGATTTTTGCTATTTATTATCAGTTCCTGCTTTTCAGGTTGAGGAGGCATTATACGTGATCATAAGTGTTTTTCTTTCCTTCTGATATAAAATTCTTACTTTGTTCCCATCGAAGGAACTGTTTAAGAATAAGGCAAAAGTTAATTCAACGATTCTTAAAATGTCTTTACACTTGGAGCCTGATTCATTTAAGTCAATTTTCAAAATAAATCTTATTTATTAGGAAAAAAACAAAGATTTATAGGGATATTGAGAAGATAGTACAGAGCATTCACATGCACTTGCTCTCAATTTCTCCAATTATTGATATCTTATATTCGTACGGTACAAATATGAGCTAATGAATCAATATTAAAATATTCGCATTAACCAAATACCATACTTTATTCAGATTTCCTTAGTTTTTGCTAAGTTACCACCCCTCAAATGACATTCCATTTGTCCTCATGTTTTCTTAGGCTCCTCTGGATTGTGACAGTCTTTCAGCCTTACATTTTTGTTGTTGAACTGGAACACTTTGAGAAGTAGAGTATTTTGTAAAATTTCCCTCAGTTGGGATATGTCTGTTGTTTATATCATGAATTAAATATTTCTGTGGATTATATACAGAGATATACTCCCATTTTCATTATAGCATATAAAGAATAGATACTATCGACATGATTTATCAGTCTTGGCATCGTTCTGGTCATCTTGCTGAAGTAGGGTTTGTCAGCTTTCTCCGTAGTAAACTGATTCTTTATTATTATTATTATTATTATTATTATTATTATTATATTAGCATTATTATTTTAAGTTTTTCATAATATATTTTGTAGAAGGAAGTTACTATGTGTATTGCACACATAAGAGTGGGAAGCTATGCTCATGAACTTGACGGTGGAATGTCTGCACAAATTGTTTGAAATTCTTCTACATGGGAGATTTCTCTTCCCTCTAGGTTTGTTTCATTGTTTTTCTTCAAAGATGTTATTTATTTATTTTAGAGAGAGAGGAGAGAAAAAGCATGAGTGAGCGGGACAGAGGGAGAGGGAGAAGCAGGTTCCCAGATGAACAGGGAGCCTGCCTTAGGACCTGGATCATGATCCGAGCCTAAGACAGAAGCTTAACTGATTGAGCAACCCAGGTGCCACACTTTGTTTCTTTCTTTTTTTTAATAATAAATTTATTTTTTATTAGTGTTCTATTTGGCAGCATACAGAATAACACCCAGTGCTCATCCCGTCTAGTGCCCCCCTCAGTGCCCGTCACCCTTTCACCCCCACCCACCGCCCTCTTCCCCTTCAATCACCCCTAGTTCTTTTCCCAGAGTTGGGAGTCTTTATGTTCTGTCTCCCTTTCTGATATTTCCCACACATTTCTTCTCCGTTCCCCTACATTCCCTTTCACTATTATCTATATTCCCCAAATGAATGAGAACATACAATGTTTGTCCTTCTCCAATTGACTTACGTCACTCAGGATAATACCTTCCAGTTCCATCCACGTTGAAGCAAATGGTGGGTATTTGTCGTTTCTAATGGCTGAGCAAGGCCCACCTTTTCTCTCTCTTCATCTTCTGAGTCTCCTGTGATATGAATATTATTGTTTTAATAAGTGGCTGAGTTCCCAAAATCTGCCTCTATGGTCCATAACGTTTCTTGTTTTTAGGGCTTCCACTTGGGACTGCGTCAGAGTTATAGCATTTTCAACGTTGGCCTGACTAGATTTTAGTTCTTTTATTTCTACAGTAAGGGATTCTCTAGTTTTCTTCTGTGCTCTTTTTCCAACCTAGCTGCTATCTTGATAATCATTGTTTTATATTGTATTTAGACATCATATATGTGTATTGATGAACTTCCTCGCTGTGAGTACTACTTCATGTTATTTTATGGAGGAGAATTTCTCCATTTCATTATTTTTTCCAGAAAAGAAAGAAGGAAGAAAAAGAAAAACCAACAAAAACAATAACAACTGCCCTCCCCCCCAAAAAAACCACCAGATTATTTTGGCCTGCTCATTAAAAGATTCTAAATCCCAAAATATGAAACACAATTAAAGTGATCCCTGGGTGGCACAGCGGTTTAGCGCCTGTCTTTGTCCCAGGGCGTAATACTGGAGACCTGGGATTGAATCCCACGTTGGGCTCCCGGCATGGAGCCTGCTTCTCCCTCTGCCTGTGTCTCTGCCTCTCTCTCTCTCTCTCGCTCTGTGACTATCATAAATAAATTTTAAATAATTAAAAAAAGAAACACAATTAAAATACCATAAAAGTAAAAATAAGAAATATATAAGGTACATACATAAAAATTAAAATAAGACATATAATAAAAAAGAATCAAAGAAAATACATGAATATAAAGCACAAAGTACAAAGGAGGCTAGACCCCACTTTCCAGGCAGAGCTGAAGATGAAGCTCTGCAGCCTCTGTGGTTCCACAACTTGGTGGCAGCGGGTGGTCTGTGCGGGGTCTGGGGATGGGCCATGGCGCTGGTTGTCCAATGCACATCTGCTTGGGAGATGCACCTGCGGGGTCAGAGGCGGGGTGGGCGTCAGCGTCTCTGGCCTCCAGCACGCGGCGCTGTGCTGCTCCCTGAGACTGGGCCAGACGCCGGTGGGGACTTGGGTACTGTGGCTCTGGGGCTGAGCATCCCGCTCCCCAGTCTGCAGGGGCCTTCACAGGAGATTCCCCAAGCCCCCGGGTCTCCGCCGTTTCTCTCCATACCCTGTGTTTATTTTTACCTGTGTTCCAGCTTCTTTTGGTTTTGTTTTTTAATCTCAGACTGTTGTGCCCAAGATTGTGAATCCGAGAAACCATCAAGAAGCCGACACCGATGCAAACACACGAGGGTTTATTTCCATGCTCGAGCTTGTGTCCAAGTATACCCAACACAGCGGAGCAGGGACTTGGTCCCTGAGGTGGGTTTCAGTTTAGTATTAAGGGCTGGTCTCGGGGACCTCCAGAAGGGCTGGAGCAATTCCTCAAGTCCTGTTTACATTTTGATATGGGGACTTCTTGGGCATTGAGCTCTGTTCTCATTCGAATAGGGGCTTCCTGCCCTTGGCCTGGGCTCTGTTTTTATTCCATTGCTGGGCTTTCTAGGACATTAAGCTGTAAACACAAAGGTTCCACATCTGGAAGAGGGACGTCACACTGTCCCTATATGCTGAAGACATGTACTAGAAACAGGAAACCCGAGAGCCTCCACCAAAACCTGTTAGAACTAAGGAGTGAGTTCAGTAAAGTCACGGGACCCAAACTGACGCTACAGAGCAGAGTAGCCTTGCTGTGTCCTGACAATGAGCACGCAGGAAGGAAATGAAGGACGTGACTCCCTTCTCAGGAGCATCAAGGAAAATAAATAATGAGACTGAACCAAAGGAGCACAACACTTGTGCACTGAGCCATGCCAGGCTCTAGGAGGCCATGCTGGGCTCGTGGGGTGGGAGCCCCATCTTGTGAAAATATCCGCAGTTCCTGAAGCCACCCTCAGTTTCAATGTCATTCCTATCAAAATCATGGTGGCAGATCTTAGAAATAGGACAAAATTCCCTAACATCCATCCGCCCCCACAAATACCTCAGTATTGGAGAAGCAGGACAGAGCAGGATGCAGCACTTTCCTATTTCAATGGATGTCACAGAGACACAGGATAAAGCAGTGTGGTTCTCAGGCCCCCAGCTGGCTCCGTCTGTTAAGCATCCGACTCCTGACCTCTCCTCTGGTCCTGATCTCAGGGGTCGTGAGTTCTAGCCCTGGCCTGGGCCATGGACTAGGTGTGGAGCCTACTTAAACAAACCAGACCCTCGGGGGGTGGCCCGGCATAAGCTGAAAGAGCAAAACAGAGAGTCCAGATGGAAATGTATTCTGATACAACTGATTTTTTAATCTTAATTTAATTTAACCCAATTAATTAACGTATAATGTATTATACTTTCAGAGGAAGAATTCAGGGATTCACCAGTTGGAGATAACAGCAGTCCTCGTGACATCACGTGCTCTTCTTCATGCCGGTCGCCTGTTATCCTCTCCCCCCTCCCCTCCCCTCCAGCGACCCTCAGTTTGTTTCCTATCATTAAGAGTCTGTATTTCCTACATCTGTTTTCATCTTATTTGTTTTTCCTTCCAGATGTTCATCTGGTTTGCTTCTTTAATTCCACGTATGAATGACACCACCCGGTCATTCTCTTTCCCGACTGACTTATTTCAATTAACATGATCCCTCTAGTACTATCCACGTCATTGCAAATGGCAAGATTTCCTTCTCTTTGATAGTTTCATTCCATTCCTCTCTCTATGACCATTATCTATCTCCCATCCTCTTTATCCATCATCTGCCAGAGGGCACTGATGCTCCTCCCACAGTGTGTCTACTTTGGACCCGGCAGCTGTGGACATTGGGGTGCAGGTGTCCCGAGTCTCACTGCATTTATATCTTCGGATTGAGCTCCAGGTCTTGCACCTGCTGTTCGCAGGGCGGCTTTATTTGTAACTTCCTGAGGAGCCTCCACACTGTTTCCAGGGCAGCTGTACCAGCCTGCAGTCCCTCCCACAGTGGAAAGGGTTGAGTGAGTTTTGCAGGACGTGGTAAAAGTCTGGTCCACATTTCATTTCGTGTCATTTGGGCACCAATTCCTTGTCCTTAAGTATTTCTGGGGAAGCCGGGTGTTGGGCTCCGTTTCAGTGAGACGTTTCCAAAACTAACAGGCCATAGCTGGAGCCTGGGAGGAGGCAGGTGCGGCCCCGGGAGCCCCCGCTGCCTCCTGCAGGGCCTCCTGAAGTGCCTGAGCATCCCGCAGGGGGCGCCCGAGCCCACCCCACCCAGGGGGCGCGCATGCCCAGTCGGCCTTCTCTGTCTGCACTAAAAGGAGCCTGCCTCTGCTGGGGAGGCCTGAGGAGGACGTGGGTACGCGTCCACCCTGGTGAGCTGCAGCCTCCTCAGGACCCGCGGGCAGTCTTCAGGGGGACATTGGGCGGTGTTCATGCTGATAGGAGTCCCGGTTTCCTCAGGACCCGCGGTGAGGCTTCAGGAAGATTTGGGGCAGAATCCACCCGGACAGGAGCCCCTGGGCCATCTCAGGACCCACGGGGAGGCTTCAGGAAATTGTGGGCCTGCATCCATGCTGACAGGAGCCCCGGGGCCACCTCAGGACCCTCGGGGAGGCTTCAGAAAGATGTGGGCCCGCATCACCCTGACAACAGCCCTTGGGCCCTCATAACCCTGAATCACCCTGATAGGAGCCCCTGGGCCTGCATCACCCTGACAGGAGTCCCTGGATCCCAATGTGGGTTTCGATCCTGGGTCTCCAAGTTCACGCACTGGGCCAAAAGCAGGAGACAAACCGCTGCACCACCAGGCATCCCCTATTTTTAAATTTTCGAGGACGCTCCACACTGTTTTCCACAGTGGCTGCACATTTTCACATGCCCACCAGGAGTGTAAGGGGGATCCCCCTTCTCCATAGCCTCACCAACACCTATAGTTTCTTGTGTTGTTAATTTTAGCCATTCTGGCAGCTGTCAGATGTCAGGTGACATCTCATTGTGGTTTTGGTTTGCATTTCCCTGATGATGGGTGATGCTGAGTGTCTTTCCGTGTGTCTGGTGGCCATCTGGATGTCTTGTCAGAGACAAAGTACATTCATTTCTTCTGCCCATCTGCAGTTGTATAATTTGTGTTTAGGATGCTGAGATTTATATTTGCTTTATGTATTTTGCATACTAACTCTTTATTGGATGTATTGTTTACAAATATCGCCTCTCATTTTGTTTGTTGCCTTTTAGCTTTGGTTGTTTCCTTCACTTTGTGGAAGCTTTTCAATTTGATGAAGTCCCAATAGTATTTTTGCTTTTGTTTCCCTCACCTCAGAGGCATATCTAGAAAGAAGATCCAATGGCCAATGTCAAAGACGTTCCTGCCTATCTTTTCTTCTTTGTATGGTTTCAGGTCTCACTTTTAGGTCTTTCATCCATTTTGAATTCATTTTTTATATATATGGTGTAAGAAAGTGGTCCAGTTTCATTCTTTTGCATGTGGCTGCCTGGTTTTCCCAACAACATTTGTTCTTATCCTGGGCTCAGGGTTAGGGTTTGTTGATGAGACTGTCTTTCTGCCTTTGGATATTCCTTCCTGCCTTGTTGTCGATTAATGGATCATAGAGTTTCAGGTTTGTATCTTGCTTCGGATTTCCATTCTGTTCTATTGTTCTAAGCGTCTCCTGTTGGGAGACCCTTGATTGCTGATTCAATTTCTTTGCTGGTTATCTGTCTGTTCAAGTTTCTTATTTCTTCCTTTTTCATTTTTGCTGTGTTAAATATTTCTAGGAATTGATCTATTTCTTCCAGGTTCTAGGTTGCTGGCATATAATTTTTCATAATGTTCTCTTATAATCGTTTCTGTTTCTCTAGTGTTGGATGTTATTTCTCTTTTCTCATTTGTGATTTTATTTGGGTCCTTTCTCATCTTTTCATCTTTTTTCTTTTTTAAAGATTATATTTATGTATTCGTGAGAGACACAGAGAGGCAGAGGTATAGGCAGAGGGAAATTGAGGCTCCATGCGGGGAGCCTGATGTGGGACTTGATTCCCGAGGACCCCGGGATCATGACCTGAGCCAAAGCCGATGCTCAACCAATGAGGCACCCAGGTGCATTGCTGATCAATTCCTTTGCTAGTTATGGGTCTGTTCACATTTTCTATTTCTTCCTATTTCAGTTTTGCTCATTTGCACATTTCTAGGCATTTGTCCATTTCCTCCAGGTCTCCCAGTAGGTTAGCGTATAAGCTTTCATAGTATTCCCTTATAATTGTCTAATTTTTCTTGTGTTGATTGTGATCTCTCTTCTCTCATTTGTGGTTTTTTTTATTTAGGTCATTTCTCTTTTCTCGTTGATAAGGGTGGCTAGGGCTTGATCCATTTTCTTAATTGTTTTGAAGAACCGACCCTTTGTTTTGTTATTCCATTCTACTGCTTTGTTGTTTCTGTATTGTTTATTTCTGCTTTCATTTTTTCCCCTCTTCTATAGCCTTTAGGCATTGTTTGCTATTCCTTTTCCAGCTCCTTAAGGTGTAGGGTTAGGCTGTGTATTGGAGACTTCTTGTTTCTTGAGGTAGGCCTGTATTGCTATGTACTTCCCTCTTAGGACTACCTTTGCTACATCCCAGTGGTTTGGAGAAACATGTTTTCATTTTCATTTGTTTTAAATTTCCTCTCTAATTTCCTGGTTGCTCCATTCATTCTCTAGTAGGATGTTCATAATCTCCACGTATTTTTGCTATGTCCAAATTTTTTCTTACTGTCGACTTCGATTTTCATAATGTCGTGGTCTGAAAATGTACAGGATGTGCTATCAACCTTCTTGTACCTGTTGTACCTGTTGATGGCTGATTTGTGGGCCATGATATGATCTGTTCTGGAGAATGTCCCATGTGCACTTGAGAGGAATGTGTATTCTGCTTTAGGTTGAAATGTTCAGACTATATCTGTTGAGTCCCTGTGGTCCACTGTGTCAAGGCTATTTTTCCCTTGTTGATTTTCTCTATAGACGATCGGTTCATTGCCATAAGTGGATGTTAAAATCCCCTGTCATTGTATTATCATCAGTGAGTTTCTGTACGTTTGTTTTTAATTGGTTTCTATAATTAGGTACTCCCATGTTGGCAGCATAAATATTTAGTTTTTTGATCTTGATAGAGGGTCTTTTAAATTATGAAATAATGCCCTTCTTCATCGCTTTTTACAGTATTTGTTCTTTATTGAAATGTAAATATGTTATTTATTTATTCATGAGAGATACACAGAGAAGAAGAGGCAGAAATATAGGCAGAAGTACAGGCAGGCTCCCCAAAGGGAGGCCGATGTGGGACTCGATCCTTGGATCCCAGGATCACCCCCGATCTGAAGGCAGATGCTCAACCACTGAGCCACCAGGTGTCTCCCAGGGTTTGGTTTCAAATCTAGTTAGTCTGATATAAGTATGGGTCTTCCAGCTTTCTTTTGATATCCATTACTTTTATAGATGGTTTTCCATGCCCTACTTTCAATCTCCCGGTGTCTATAGGTCTAACGTGAGCATCTTGTAGGCAGCATACCAATGGATCTGGTTTTTTTAATAACGATTTTATTTATGAGCGAGAGAGAGAGAGAGAGGCAGAAAATTAGGCAGAGAGAGAAGCAGGCTCCCCACCAGGAGCCCAATATGGGACTGGATCCCAGATTCCAGGATCATACCTTGAGTCAAAGGCAGAGGCTCAACCCCTGTGCCACCCAGGCATCCCGGATCCTGCTTTTTAAGCCACTCAGATACCCTCTATCATTTGATTGGAGCATTTTGTCTATCAGCATTCAGAGTGATTATTAAAAGATATGAACTTATTGCCTTTGTGTTACCGGTAGAGTTGGTGTTTCTGGTGACGTTCTCTGGTCCTTTGTAGTCTTTGTTGCTTTTGGTCTCTTTTCTTCACCCACTAGAACAGTCCCTCTTAAAATTCCTTACTGGACTGGTTAAGTGGTCCTTAACTCCTTTATATTTTGCTTGTCTGGGACAATCTTTCTCTCTCCTTCTATCCTGAATGACACCATTGCTGAAGAAAGAATTCATACAAATTGGACCTAATAAAAAGAAATTTAAAAACATAAAATAAATTTTTGCTATTATGATTGAGGAAAATGGCATTTAGGAGGAAAACCAGAAGCTGAAACGGAGGAGGACATATTTCACCATCCTTAGCCTTCACAGCAACCTGGTATCCGTTCCTAGGATTGCCCCCCCCCCTTCCTGACCTTCTGCACTCCTTGTTGAAACCCAGCAGTGTCATCTCCGTACCTCCCACACCTCTGCAGTCATGCTTTATACCGCCTTCCATGTATCCTATTGGGGACCACAGCGTCGTGTATGGAATCATCCGGAAGCTGTTTGACAACACTGGGGGGATTCTGACTTTTGTTGGTTTTGGGGTGTGTTTGTGTCTATCACATGCAGCTCTCACATGCAGCTATCGGATCCTCTGGCTGGGTCACCCCGATGCTGAAATGGTTGGCACAATATCATTTCTGGTGCTGGAGCTGGGCGGCTAGCCAGGCACTCTTGGCCGACCCGGTGCTCGCTTGTGCAGTGACATTCCACTGGAGGGGCAGCTGAGCTGGAAGGTCCAGCTCAGCCACATTCTCATGTCTGGAAGTGTGGCCCGCCAATGGCGGCTGCTTCTATTCTCCCCAATGCCTCTCCAGCAGGGAGCCAGAACTCGGGGCCGCCATGCAGGGAGCTCCTGAGGAGCTGGGTGCACATGGCAGGGAGCCCAGGGGCTGCCTGTGTGTGGGAGTGTGGTGGAGACGGGGCTGGGTTCCTCGATCTCCTGTGCTGCCTGGCCTTCAGGCCGAGCCCCATGCTCATCCAGCCCCTACTCACTCGGGCAAGGAGGGTGCCCTCCACACGCTGGTGTGAGAGATCCCGCACCACAAGGTGTGCAGGCTGAGTCCACCTGGTGAGGGTGGCCCAGGTGCGTGAGCTGCAAGTGTGGGACCCAGGAAATTTAACAAAAGTCTCCTACCCCTGGACAAGCAGAGCAGGACTGATTCCATTTTATGCTACACATGCCACCTCCAGGATGACCCCCAAATGACCTGCTTATGGTTTAAGGTGCTGCCCCACCATAGTCAGGCCGCTGTGCACACCCTAATCGGAAATCAGCTCATAACAATGTAACCCTGCTTTGTGCCCCCCAAAATTGCATGCCCATTCTGAACTTCCCCTGGGGAGGTAGAGCTTTCTGTCCTTTAGGGGAGGGAAAGAATGACACGGGTTGGGGGGGTGGGTACTGGAGTTCCCCACCTGGGAGCATGTGTGGAATCTGGGTGGGGGCATATGTCCTGAGGTTTCAGCCTGAGAGACCGTTCTGAGGACAGCAGAGCTGACCTGGACCTGCAGCTCATGGGCTCCTGCACTGGGTCCCTGCAGGGCAGCTGGACCCCGGCCTTGGGCTCCCATTGGCCCCAGCACCTGGAGCAGCCTGCCTCCTGGTGTTGGTGCGGGTGGGGCCCACCGGCCTACTCCTGCTCTCCCCACCCTGGGGTGTCCCAGGATCCAAAGGGCGCCCTAGGTGAGTGACCTGGATCTGTGGGGTACACCCAGGGCCTAAGAGGCCACATCCAGCTGTGAGAGGGCTCGCTCAGCCTGGGGCCAGAATCCAGGGCTGGCCAGGGCCATGGGGGGCTGGATCCCATTAGTCTTTGTGTTGGGCCTGGAGGGGCTCAAATCAACTCAGCCCCCACAGAGCCCGGGGCCAGGTCATCCCAGGTCCCTATGGGTTAGGGGCTGGTGTCCTGTGCAGGGTGCGCCGCCCTCCAGGAGGGACAGTGGGCAGAGGCAGGGCACGGTGCATCCTCTGAACCACTCACCTGCACCCACCCTGTCAGGGGCTCCCTGTCTTTCCTCTTCTCTGCAACCCCTGGGTACTCTTTGAGACACCCGGGCTTCTGATGGGATCAGGGTATGCAGAGAAATGCCGGGAGGCTGAGCATGTCCCACAGGGGTCACCTGCACCTGGTCCTTACTGGGGGTAAATGGTGTGGGGGTGGATGGTGTGGGGGCAGGGGTATGATTGTGGTGGAGTGTGGGGGATGGTGTAGGGGGATGGTGTTGGGGTATAGTGTGGGTTGGGTTTGCGTGGGGCTGTGTGGGTGTGAGGGGGATGGTGTAGGTGGGATGCCATTGGGAATGATGATGTAGGGGGGTGGAGTAGGAGTGGGGAATGAGGGGGATGTCATGTGGGGCCTGCGGACACAGGGTATCTCCTTCCCCTAAGATGCAGAAGGAGACTTCTACAGTTAAAGGCGACCCCAGTCTGGGGTTTGTTGTGACACCTTCCCCTGGGGCACGGTGTGGTCAGTGCAGGTGTCTGGCTGGACCGGGGGCATTATCTGGGGGTCATCATAATATGTATGCTTTCAAATTGCAAATTTTCTCAAATTAAATGCATAGAATTTAGAAATATATAAAGTACCGAGAGTGGGTGTCACTCTGACCCATCCGACGCTCATGGGATCGAAGTGTGTCCTGCTCCAGCTGTGGCCATGCTGCCTGACCCCCAGGTCCGGTCCCTGCCCCCCCTTCATCCCCCACCCCATCCCCTGCTTCTCATGGGGCCGTCCCTGTCCCTTTTGGTGTTCAGCTCCCATGGCAACCCCTGGAGGCCCCATCCTACGGCCACTCATCCCTGAGGCCGGAGGGGTGGGCACGGGGGTCATCCCAATCACCCTACCATTGAGCAGTGTGTTGTTGGCTGCCGTTGCTCCCCCTGGCACAGAGGCCCTGTTTTCCCTACCCAGAAGCCCCCAGGCTTTAGGCGCCAGGGATACAGACCCCGACCTGTCACGAGCTGCCATGCTGGGCAGGGAGCCCTGGGGCCACAATGGGAGTGTGTCCTGCGGAAACCTCCTTCCTTCCTCTGGGAGTCCAGGGATGACGGGAGTGCCCACCGTGCCCGTGGGACCTGTGTGACGGCTTGTGCCCAGCTGTTGTGGGCGGGGAGGTGACTGAGTTTCACCCTGCGTGGGAGGGGTTAGGGGTTCAGCCAAGGTGGGAGGGGACATGGGAGTGTTGTGCCCAAGATTGCGAATCCGGAAACCACTAAGTATCTGACACCCTACAACTGAGCATGTGGGGATCAGCATGCTCCTTTTACCACACATGTGGTAAAAGTCTGTTCCACATTTCGTTTCGCGTCCTTTGGGCTCCAATTCCTTCTCCTTAAGTATTTTTGGGGAAGCTGTGTGTTGGGCTCCTTTTCAGTCAGACGTTTCAGAAGCTAACAGGCCACAGCTGGAGCGTGGAAGGAGGCAGATTTATTTACATATTCATGCACCTTTATTTACATATTCATGAGATACACAGAGAGGCAGAGTTATAGGCAGAGGGAAAATGAGGCACCATGTGGGGAACTTGATGTGGGACGTGATTCCCCCAGGATCATGACATGAGCCAAAGCAGATGCTCAAACACTGAGGCACCCAGGTGCCTTGCTGATTCAACTTCTTTGCTAGTTATGGGTGTGTTCATATTTTCTATTTTTTCCTATTTCAGTTTTGCTCCTTTGCACATTTCTAGGGATTTGTCCATTTCTTCCAGGATTCCCAGTTTGTTAGCATATCCTCTTTCATAGTATTCCCTTATAATTGTCTAATTTTTCTGGTGTTGATTGTAATCCCTCTTCTCTCATTTGTGATTTTATTTATTTAGGTCTTTTCTCTTTTCTCATTGATAAGGCTGGCTAAGGCTTGATCCATTTTATTAATTATTTTGAAGAACCAGCTGTTAGTTTCATTATTCCATTCTACTGTTTTGTTTTTTTCTGCATTGTTTATTTCTTCTCTCATCTTTATTTTTTCCCTTCTTCTGTGGGCTTTAGGCTTTGTTTGCTATTGCTTTACCAGCTCCATTAGGTGTAGGGTTAGGTTGTGTATTGGAGACTTCTTGTTTCTTGAGGTAAGCCTGTATTGCTATGTACTTCCCTCTTAGGATTGCCTTTGCAACATCCCAGAGGTTTGGAGAAACATGTTTTCATTTTCATTTGTTTTAAATTTGATCTTTAATTTCCTGGTTGCTCCATTCATTCTCTAGTAGGATATTCATAATCTCCACGTATTTTTGGTCTGTCCAAATTTTTTCTTACTGTCGACTTCGAGTTTCTTAGCGTCGTGGTCTGAAAATGTACAGGGTGTGATATCAACCTTCTTGTACCTGTTGTACCTGTTGATGGCTGATTTGTGGGCCATGATATGATCTGTTCTGGAGAATGTCCCATGTGCACTTGAAAGGAATGTGTGTTCTGTTTTAGGATGAAATGTTCAGACTATATCTGTTGAGTCCCTGTGGTCCAGTGTGTCAAGGCAATTGTTCCCCTTTTGATTTTCTGCATAGACGATCAGTCCATTGCCATAAGTGGGTAGGTTTTAAAATCCCCTGTCATTGTATTATTATCAGTGAGTTCCTGTACGTTTGTCATTAATTGGTTTCTATATTTAGGTACTCCTGTGTTTGCAGCATAAATATTTAGTTGTTTGAACTTTTTTTAAAAAATAAATTTATTTTTTATTGGTGTTCAATTTACCAACAAGCAGAGTAACACCCAGGCTCATCCCGGCAAGTGCCCCCCTCAGTGCCCGTCACCCATTCACCCGCACCCCCTGCCCTCCTCCTCTTCCAGCATCCCTTGTTCCTTTCTCAGAGTCAGGAGTCTTTATGTTCTGTCTCCCTTTCTGATATTTTCCACACATTTCTTCTACATTCCCTTATATTCCCTTTCACTATTATTTATATTAACCAATTGAATGAGAACATATGTTTGTCCTTCTCTGATTGACTTACTTCACTCAGCGTCAAACCCTCCAGTTTCATCCAGGTTGAAGCAAAAGGTGGGTATTTGTCGTTTCTAATGGCTCAGTAATATTCCATTGTATACATAAACCACATGTTCCTTATCCATTCATCTTTCAAAGGACTCCAAGCTTCCTTCCACATTTTGGCTATTGTGGACGTTGCTGCTATGAACATCGGGGTGCTGGTGTCCCTGCGTTTCATTGCATCTGAATCTTTGAGGTAAATCCCCAACAGTGCAATTGCTGGGTCCTAGGGCAGGTCTATTTTTAACTCTTTGAGGAACCTCCAGACAGTTTTCCAGAGTGGTTGCACCAGTTCACATTACCACCAAAAGTGTAAGAGTCTTCCCTTTTCTCTGCATCCTCTCCAACATTTGTTTTTTTCTTGCCTTGTTAATTATCCCCATTCAGTGGTGTGAGGTGGTTCTCATTGTGGTTTTGATTTGTATTTCCATGATAGCAAGTGATGCAGAGCATTTTTTTTATCTTCATGTTGGCCATGGCAATGTCGTCCTCTGAGATTTCTCTTCATGTCTTTTGCCCATTTCATGATTGGATTCTTTGTCTCTTTGTTGTTGATTTTAAGAAGTTCTTTATCGATCTTTGAAACTAACCCTTTATCTGAAACGTCATTTGCAAATATCTTCTCCCATTCTGTAGGTTGTCTTTTAGTTTTTTTTTTAAGATTTTATTTATTAATCCATAGAGACAGAGAGAGAAGCAGAGACACAGGCAAAGGGATAAGCAGGCATCATACAGAGAGCCTGACGTGGGACTTGATCCAGGGTCTCCAGGATCATGCCCTGGGCTGCAGACAGCACTAAACCACTGCGCCACCGGGGCTGCCCTGTCGTTTAGTTTTGTTGACTGTATCCTTTGCTGTGAAAAAGCTTCTTGATGAAATCACAATAGTTCATTTTTGCTTTTGTTTATTTTGCCTTCGTGGATGTATCACCAAGAGTTTACTGTGGCCAAGTTCAAAAAAAGATATAGCCTGTGTTCTCCTCTCGGATTTTGATGGACTCTTGTCTCACATTTAGATCTTTCATTCATTTTGAGATTATTTTTGTGTATGGTGAAAGAGAGTGGTGTAGTTTCATTCTTTCTTCTGCTTGTGTATGTCCATTTTCCCAGCACCATTTATTGAAGAGACTGTCTTTCTTCCAATCGATAGTCTTTCCAACTTTATCGAATATTAGTTGACCATAAAGTTCAGGGTCCACTTCTGGGTTCTCTCTTCTGTTCCATTGATCCATTTGTCTGTTTTTGTGCCAGTACCACACTGTCTTGAACCACAGCTTTGTAGTACACCCTGAAATCTGGCATTGTGATGCCCCTAGATATGGTTGTCTTTTTTAAAATTCGCCTGGCTATTAGGGGGTCTTTTCTGTTTCCACACAAGTCTTTTTTTATTTTGATAGTCACAAACAGAGAGATAGAGAGAGAGGCAGAGACACAGTCAGTGGGAGAAGCAGGCTCCATGCACCAGGAGCCTGACATGGGATTCAATCCTGGGTTTACATGATCGTGCCCTGGGCCAAAGACAGGCGCCAAACCGATGCATGACCCAGGGATCCTGATTCCACACAAATCTTAAAATAATTAGTTCTAAGTCTCTGAAGAAAGTCCATGGTATTTTGATAGGGTTTGCATTAAAGGTGAACATTGCCTTGGTAAAATTGATATTTTCACAATGTTAATTCTGCCAATCCATGAGCATGGAATATTTTTCCATCTCTTTGTGTCTTCCTCAATTTCAGAAGTTTTCTATAGTTTTTAGGGTATAGATCCTTTACCTCCTTGGTTAGGTTTATTCCTAGGTATCTTATGCTTTTGGGTGCAATTGTAAATGAGACTGACTCCCTAATTTCTCTTTCTTCAGTCTCATTGTTAGTGTATAGAAATGCCATTGATTTCTGGGCATTGATTTTGTATCCTGCAACGCTACCAAATTGCTGTATGAGTTCTAGCTCTCCTGGGGTGGAGGCTTTTGGTTTTTCTAGGTAGAGTATCATATCATCGGCGAAGAGGGAGAGTTTGACTTCTTTGTCAATTTGAATGACTTTATTTCTTTTTGTTGTCTGATTGCTGAGGCAGGACTTCCAGTACTATTTTGAATAGCAGTGGTCAGAGTGGACATCCCTGTCTTGTTCCTGATCTTAGGGGTAAGGCTCCCAGTGCTTCCTCATTGAGAATGATATTTGCTGTGGGCTTTTCCTAGATGGCTTTTAAGATGTCGAGGAATGTTCCCTCTATCCCTACGCTCTGAAGTGTTTTGACCAGGAATGGATGCTCTATTTTTTCAAATGCTTTCTCTGTATCTAATGAGAGGTTCATATGGTTCTTGGTTTCTCTCTTGCTGATATGATGAATCACAGTGATTGTTTTATGAGTGTTGACCAGCCTTGTGTCCCAGGGATAAGTCCTATTTGGTCATGGTGAATAATTTTCTTAATGTACTGTGGGATCCTATTGGCTAGTATCTTGTTGAGAATTTTTGCATCCATGTTCATCAGGGCTATTGGTCTGTAATTCTCCTTTTTGGTGGGGTCTTTGTCTGGTTTTGGAATTAAGGTGATGCTGGCTTCATAGAACGAATTTGGAAGTACTCCATCTCTTTCTATCTTTCCAAACAGCTTTAGTAGGATAGGTATGTTTTCTTCTTTAAACGTTTGATAGAATTCCCCTGGGAAGCCATCTGGCCCCGGACTTTTGTGTATTGGGAGGTTTTGGATGACTGCTTCAATTACCTCCCTGGTTATTGGCCTGTTCAGGTTTTCTATTTCTTCCTGTTCCAGTTTTGGTAGTTTGTGGCTTTCCAGGAATGCGTCCATTCCTTCTAGATTGCTTAATTTATTGGCGTATGGCTGTTCATAATATGTTTTTAAAATTGTTTGTATTTCCTTGGTGTTGGTAGTGATCTCTCCTTTCTCATTCATGATTTTATTAATTTGAGTCTTCTCTCTCTTCTTTTTAATAAGACTGGCTGATGTTTTATGTATGGTATTAATTCTTTCATAGAACCAACTCCTGGTTTTGTTGATCTGTTCCACATTTCTTCTGGTCTCGATTTCCTTTGAGGTCTGCTGGAATTTCAATTAACTCTCTTATTCTTTTGGGTGTAGGATCTATCTGCTGTTTTTTTCTCTAGCTGCTTTATGAGTAAGGTTAGCTTTTGTATTTCCATTCTTTCCAGTTTTTGAATGGATGCTTGTATTGTGATGTATTTCCCCCTTAGGACTGCTGGTGCTGCATCCCAAAGATTTTGAACGGTTGTATCTTTATTCTCATTAGTTTCCATGTAACTTTTTAATTCTTGCTCAATTTCCTGGTTGACCCTTTCATCTTTTAGCAGGATGGTCCTTTTTTTTTTAATTTTTATTTATTCATGATAGGCATACAGTGAGAGAGAGAGAGAGGCAGAGACACAGACAGAGGGAGAAGCAGGCTCCATTAACCGGGAGCCTGACGTGGGATTCGATCCCGGATCTCCAGGATCGCGCCCTGGGCCAAAGGCAGGCGCCAAACCGCTGCGCCACCCAGGGATCCCTAGCAGGATGGTCCTTAACCTCCACGTGTTTGAAGTCCTTCCAAACTTCTTGTTGTGATTTAGTTCTAATTTCAATGCATATGGTCTGAGAATATGCAGGGGATGATCAGAATCTTTTGGTATCGGTTCAGATGTCATTTGTGATCCAGTATGTCGTCGATTCTGGAGAAAGTTCCATGTGCACTTGAGAAGAACGTTTATTCAGTTCAGTTTCGATGTAAAGTTCTATAGATTTCTGTGAAATCTATCTGCTCCAGTGTATCATTTAAAGCTCTTGTTTCTTTGGAGATGTTGTGCTTAGAGACCTATCGAGGGTAGAAAGAGCTAGATTGAAGTCACCAAGTATAAGTGTATTATTATCTAAGTATTTCTTCACTTTGGTTATTAATTGGTTTAAATATTTGGGAGCTCCCACATTCGGGGCATATATTGAGGATTGTTAAGTCCTCTTGTGGGATAGATCCCTTAAGTATGATTTAGTGTCCCTCTTCATCTCTCACTACAGTTTTCTGGGTAAATTTTAGTTTATCTGATATAAGGATGGCTACCCCTGCTTTCTTTAGAGGACCTTTTGAATGGTAAATTGTTCTCCAACATTTCATTTTCAGGTTGTTGGTGTCCTTCTGTCTAATATGAGTCTCTTGTAGACAGCAAATAGATGGATCCTGCTTTTTTATCCAGTTTGAAACCCTGCACCTTTGATGGGGTCATTAAGCCCTTTCACGTTCAGAGTTACTATCGACAGATATGAGTTTGGTGTCATCATGATATCTATTCTGTCCTTGTTTTTGTGGATTGTTCCACTGAACTTCTTCTTAAAGGGGAATTTTAAGAGTCCCCCTTAAAATTTCTTGCAGAGCTGCTTTGGAGGTCACATATTCTTTCAGTTCCTGCCTGTCTTGAAAGCTCTTTATCTCTCCTTCCATTTTGAATGAGAGACTTTCTGGATAAAGTATTCTTGGTTGCATGTTCTTCTCATGGAGGACCCTGAATATATCCTGCCAGCCCTTTCTGGGCTGCCAGGTCACTGTGGAAACGTCTGGTGTTACCCTAATGTTCCTCCCCATAAAGATCAGGATTTTCTTGTCTCTTGCTGCTTTAAGGATCTTCTCTTAATCCTTGGAATTTGCAAGCTTCACTATTAAATGTGGAGGTGTTGGACGGTTTTTATTGATTTTAGGGTGGGATCTCTCTATTTCCTGGATCTGAATGCCTGTTTCTCTTCCCAGAGTAGGAATGTTTTCAGCTGTGATTTGTTCCAATATATATTCTGGCCCTCTGTCCATTTCGGCACCCTTGGGAACCCCAATTTCACATAGGTTTTTCTTCCTAAGGCTGTCGTTTATTTCCCTTAATCTGTCTCGCTGGTCTTTTAATTATCTGTCTCTTTTTTCCTCAGTTTCCCTCTTTGCCATCAACTTGTGTTCTATGTCACTCACTCGTTCTTCCACCTCGTTATCCCTCGTCATTAGGACTTCTAGTTTGGATTGCATTGCATTCAATTGATTTTTAATTTCAGCCTGATTGGATCTAAATTCTGCAGTCCTGAAGTCTCTTGAGTCCTTTATGCTTTTTTCTAGAGCCACCATTAGCTGTATAATAGTGCTTCTGAATTGTCTTTCTGACATTCAGTTGTAATCCAGATTTTGTAACTCTGTGGGAGAGAGGACTGTTTCTGATTCTTTCTTTTGAGGTGAGGTTTTCCTTCTAGTCATTTTCCTGAGTGCCTGAGTGCCAAGTGGCCAAAAACAAATTGAATTGGGAAAAGGAGAAAAAGAGAGGAGAGAAAGAAGGAAAGAAAAGAGAAAAAGGAAAAAGAATAAAGGAAGAAAGAAGGAAAAAAGAGAATAAAAAAAGAAAGAAAAGAAAGAAAATGGGAAAAAGAGTGGGGGAAGCAATCAGAAATAAAAAAAAACATGGGGGAGTATCTTCTGTTTCTGTGTACTTTAAGTCCCTTGACTTCCCCTGGAACTTGTCTGTCTAGCTGGTCTTCTGGCGGAGGGGCCTATTGTGCTGATTGTCAGGTGTTAGCATATGGGGGAGCTGCTCTGTCCCCTGCTTGGTGCAGGGCTCAGTGCGGTTAGTTTACCCCGTGAGGTCTCAGGAGGAACAACCCCAGTGGCAGCGGCCAGCTCTGGAAACCTGTATCCAGCCCACACAGTAACTCGGGAGCAGTCCACTTCTAATGGCTGAGTAATATTCCATTGTATACATAAACCGCATCTTCTTTATTCATTCAACTTTCGATGGACACCGAGGCTCCTTCCACAGTTTGGCTATTGTGGACATTCCTAATATAAGCATCGGGGTGCAGGTGTCCCGGCGTTTCACTGCATCTGAATCTTTGGGGTAAATCCCCAACAGTGCAATTTCTGGGTTATCTTGAAGGTCTATTTTTATCTCATTGAGGAACCTCCACAAAGTTTTCCAGAGTGGCTGCACCATTTCACATTCCCACCAACAGTGGTTTCTATATTTAGGTACTCCCATGTTGGCAGCATAAATATTTAGTTGTTTGATCATGATAGTCTTTTTAATTATGAAATAATACCCTTCTTCATCTCTTCTTACAGTATTTGTTCTTTCTTTTTTGAAATTTAAAATATTTATTTATTTATTCATGAGAATTACACAGAGAAGCAGAGGAAGGAACATAGCAGAGTGAGAGGCAAGCTCCCCAAAGGGAGGCTGATGTGGGACTCGATCCTGGGATCCCAGAATCACACCCTGAGCCGAAGGCAGATGCTCAACCACTGAGCCACCAGGTGTCCCCCAGGTTTTGGTTTCAAATCTCATTTGTCTGATATAAGTATGAGTCCTCCAGCTTTCTTTTGATATCCATTAGAGTCATAGATGATTTTCCATCCCCTGACTTTCAATCTATTGGTGTCTATAGGTCGAAGGTGAGCATCTTATAGGCAGCGTACAGATGGATGTTGTTTTTTTAATACTAATTTTATTTATGATAGTGAGAGAGAGAGAGAGAGAGAGAGGCAGAAAATTAGGCAGAGAGAGAAACAGGCTCCCCACCAGGAACCCAATATGGGACTCGATCCAAGACTCCAGATCACACCCTGAGTCAAAGGCAGAGGGTCAACGCCTGAGCCACCCAGGCATCCTGGATCCTGCTTTTTAAGCCACTCTGATACCCTATATCTTTTGATTGGAGCATTTAGTCTATCAGCAGAGTGATTATTCAAAGATATGAACTTTGTGCATTTCTGTTACCAGAAGAGTTGGTGTTTCTGGTGACGTTCTCTGGTCCTTTCTAGTCTTTGTTGCTTTTGGTCTCTTTTTTTTCCCCCACTAGAAGAGTCCCTCTTAAAATTCCTTACTGAAAAAAAAAATTCCTTACTGGACTGGTTAAGTGGTCATGAACTCCTTTATATGTTGCCTGTCTAGGAAAATCTTTATCTCTCCTTCTCTCCTGAATGACACCCTTGCTGAAGAAAGAATTCATACAAATTGGACTCCAATAAAAAGAAATTTAAAAACATAAAATAAATTCTTTCTAATATGATTGAGGAAAATGGCATTTAGGAGGAAAACCAGAAGCTGAAAGAGAGGAGGACAGATTTCACCCTCTGTAGCCTTCACAGGGACCTAGTGTCCTTTCCTAGGTGGGCCCCCTCTCCGGAGGATGCTTCCTGCCCCTCTGCACTCCTTGTTGGATCACAGCAGGCACATCTCGGTGCCTCCAGCACCTCTGCAGTAACGGCTTATAGCGTTTTCCATGTATCCTATTGGGGACCACAGCGTAGTGTATGTAACCATCTGGCTGCTGTTTGACAACATTGGGGGGATTCCGACTTTTGTTGGTTTTGAGGTGCGTGTGTGTCTATCACATGCAGCTATCCCGTGCAGCTATCGGATCCTCTGGCTGGGTCACCCAAAACCCCAAAATGGTAGGCAGAATATCATTTCCGGTGCTGGTACTGGGTGGCTAGCTGGGCTCTCCTGGCCACACCGGCGCTCACTCGTGCAGTGACTTTCAGCTGGAGGGTCAGCTGAGCTGGAAGTTCCGGCTCGGCCACATTCCCATGACTGGCAGTGGGTCCGGCTGCCCCGGGAAGGCACGTGGGGACGTCAGCTGTGTTTGCCTGGTGGCGTCCCTGCAGGGGCTGGTTGGGGCCTAGGTGTTGCCCTCTCCTCCTCTCTGGGGGTCTCTCCACCCCCCGTGCACAGAGTTCTGGGAGACACAGAAATGGGTTGGCTGTGCATTTTCGCACCACAACACTTTATTGACTTTGTACAGCAAATGGGCTCAGAGCCATAGGTGCATATCTTCCCCTGGGGAAGGAGACCTTTCTGTCCTTTATGTGGGGGCAAGAATCACATGGGGTGGGTGGGCGGGTGCTGGAGTCCCCCATCTGGGAGCATGTGTGGACTCCGGGTGGTGTCGTGTGTCCTTAGGTTTCAGCCTGAGTGACAGTTCTGAGGACAGCAGAGCTGACCTGGACCTGCTGGTCATGGGCTCCTGTGCTGGGTCCCCGCAGGGCATCTGGACCCCTGCCTCGGACCCTCTGGGGCCCCAGCACCTGGAGGAGCCTGTCTCATGGTGTGGGTGCAGGTGTGGCCCACCGGCTTACCCCTCCTCTCCCCATACTGGTGTGTCCCGGGATCCCCAGGGCTGCCCTAGATAAGCGACCTGTATCGGTGGAGCACGCCTAGGGCCCAGGAGGCTACATCCACTTTCAGAGGGCTCACTCAGCCCGGGGCCAGAATCCAGGGTTGGCCAGGGCCATGGGGGCCTGATTCCATTAGTCTTTGAGTTGGGACTGGTGGGGGCTCAAATCAACCCAGCCCCCACAGAGCCTGGGCCCAAGTCAGTCCAGGTCCCTCTGGGTTATGGGCTGGTGTCCTGTGCAGGTTGTGCCGCACTCCCGGAGGGACAGTGGGTGGAGGCAGGGCACAGTGTGTCTTCTGCACCACTCTCCTGCACACACACTGTCCGGGACTCCTGCCTTCCCTCCTCCCTGCAACCGCTGGGTACTCAATGGGACACCCGGGCTTCTGATGTGAGCAGGGTATCCAGAGAACCCCGGGGAGTCTGAGCATGTCCCACAGGGTGCAGGTGCACTGGATCCTTGCTCAGGGACGATGGTGTGGGGGTCGATGGTGTGGGGGCAAGGGTATGATGGTGGTGGGTTGTGGGGGATGGTGTAGCGGGGATGGTGTTGGGGTATAGTGTGGGTGGGGATTGTGTGAGGCTGTGAGTATGTGAGGGGGAATGGTGTAGGGGCTATGTCATAGGGGGATGATGATGTTAGGGGATGGTGTGGGTCTGGGGAATGGGAGGATGATGTGGGGGGCCTGCGGACACAGGGCATCCCCTTTCTCTAAGATGCACACGGAGATGTCTACAGATAAAGGCGACCCCAGTCTGGGGTATGCTGTGACACCTGCCCCTGGGTGAGTGCAGGGCCCTGGCTGGACCAGGGGCATTATCTGGGGGTCATCATACTATGTATGTTTACAAATTGCAAATTGTCTCAAATTGAATGCATAGAATTTAGAAATATATAAAGTCCTGAGGGTGGGTATCACCCTGACCCGTCCGACCCTCATCAGATCGATGTGTGTCCTCCAGTCACGGCCATTCACCCTGCCCCCAGGTCCCCTTACTGGCCCCACGGCCCTCAACCCAGCCCCCTGCTTTTCAGGGGCCGTCTCTCACCCCTTTGGGGTTCACCTTACATGGCAATCCCTGGAGGCCCCGTCCTAGTGGCCTCCTCATCCCTGAGACCCCGAGGGTGGGGGCACGGGGTTCATCCCCAACAATCTACCATGGAGCGGTGTGTTGTTCGCTGCTGTTCTTCCCCAGGCTCTGAAGCCTTTGTTCCCTACCCAGAAGAACCCGGTCCTCCCGGGTCCCGATCCCCCTGGCCCCTCAGCCTCACCCTACCCCCTAGTAGTCCCAAAACATGACGTGACTGCTGAACATCCTGTTGATGTCCAGGTCCCCCAGCGTGATGTCCCTAGAGGAGACTAGGGTCTCCTGCTTCATTTCCTGTGGGAAAACTGGGGAGGAGGAGCTGGCATCAGGGACATAGACCCCAACCTGTCTGTCCTGGGCAGGGATCCATTGGGCCACCATGGGAGTGTCTACTGCCAAAACCTCCTTCTTTCCTCTGGGAGGCCAGGGATGGCGGGAGTCCCCACCGTGCTCATTGGACCTGTGTGACGGCCTGTGCCCAGCTGTTGTAGGCAGGGAGGAGACTGAGTGTTACCCTGGGTGGGAGGGGATAGGGGTGCAGCCAAGGTAGGAGGGGACATGGGGGTGTTGTGCCCAAGTTTGCGAATCTGAGAAACCACTAAGGAGCTGACACCAATGCAAACACACAAGGGTTGATTTCCAAACTCCAGCTTGCATACAAGTAAACCCAACACAGCGGAGCAGGGACGTGCACCCCGAGGTGGGTTTTAGCTTAGTTTTAAGGGCTTGTCTCAGGGGTACTCCAGAAGGGCTGGAGCAATTCCTCAAGTTATGTTTACATTTTGATATGGGGCCTTCAAGGGTATTGGGCTCTGCTCTCATTCTGATAGGCGCTTCCAGCCCTTGACATGGGCTCAGTTTCATTTTATTGTGGGGCTTTCTAGGCCATTAAGCTGTAAACCTTTGTTTTTTCCTGTAACTGAAGTAATGTAAATTTCAGGTCTTCTTCACAGGGGCCTGGGATGGCTGGACTTGTTCGAACACCGAACTTAAAGTAGAAAGGCCTTCATTTTCTCGACCTCCTTGTGTCCAGTCCCATCCTATCTAGCTCTTTCCCCTTCCCTGGAGCTCCTAAGAGAGCAATTGCAAATGACCTCAGCTTGGCAGCGTGTGTTGGGGGACAGGCCCAGGGATTTGGGATCAGGAAGACCTGGGGTGTGGGCGTCCCAGCTGTGCAGCAGGATTCCGTGCTGCAGACTCTTACTCCCTAAGGCTATCTTAACAACTGACTTTGTACATAGAAAAGCTCTCCTTTATCTTTAAAAGATGAAGAGTGAGTCTAAGTTTTTTTCCTCTGCCCATCTAATTGCTCAGATTCCAATCTGAGACGTATTTCCTGGTAATAAGGATAATTTACTATCCGTAGTACTATGGTTAAAATATTCTGACACAAATAGTTCAGAGGGATGATGCTTTCTCGTCTCTTTCTTCACAGCTCAGTCACTCATCAGGGAATGCATCTTTATGGATTTGGAAAGAACTGAGAAACATTATTACAGTGGTCCTATTATTTTTTTTCCAATGGTCCTATTATTATGTGAAGGATTCTTCCCTGAGATTCTTCCCCTAATTCAACTGACACTGAAACACTGTGAACTCTTTGGAAGACAAATGTCCAGGAAATAAATGTTATGCATTGCTAATTTTAAATGCACTTGCAATATGGTGTCTATTATAATAGAAGTATTTTTTTCTGATTTTTGCTTTTATTATCCGTTCCTGATTTTCAGGTTGAGGAGGCATTATACGTGTTCATAAATGTTGTTCTTTCCTTCTGATATAAAATTATTTCTTTGTTCCCACCGAAGGAACTCTTTAAGAATAAGGCAAAAGTTAATTCAATGATTCTTAAAATGTCTTCACACTTGGATCCTGATTCATTTAAGTCAATTTTCAAAATAAATCTTACTTATTAGGAAAAAAACAAAGATTTATAGGGAAATTGAGAAGATAGTACAGAGCATTCGCATGCACTGGCACTCTATTTCTCCAATTATTGATATCTTATATTAGTACGGTACAAATATGAACTAATGAATCAATATTAAAATATTCGCATTAACCAAAGACCATACTTTATTCAGATTTCCTTAGTTTTTGCTAAGTTACCATCCCTCATATCACATTCCATTTGTCCTCCTGTTTTCTTAGGCTCCTCTGGATTGTGACAGTCTTTCAGCCTTTCCTTTTTGTTGTTGAACTGGAACACTTTGAGAAGTAGAGTATTTTGTAAAATTTCCCTCAGCTGGGATATGACTGTTGTTTATCTCATGATTGAACTGTTTTTGTGGATTATATACAGAGATATACTGCCATTTTCATTATATAATATAAAGGATAGATACTATCAACATGATTTATCAGTCTTGGTATCAATCTGATCATCTTGCTGAGGTAGTGTTTGTCATCTTTCTCCGTAGTTAAGTGATTCTTTATTATTATTATTATTATTATATTATCATTATTATTTTGGGTTTTTCATAATATATTTTGCAGAAGGAAGTTACTATGTATATTGCACACATAAAAGTTTGAAGCTATGCTCATGAACTTGAGTGTGGTATGTCTGCACGCATTGTTTGAAATTCTTCTACATGGGAGATTTCTCTTCCTTCTGAGTTTGTATCTTTTTCAATGATGTTATTTATTTATATGAGAGAGAGAGGAGAAAAAGCATGAGCGAGAGTGGCAGAGGGAGAGGGACAAGCAGGTTCCCTGCTAAACAGGGAGCCTGCCGTGGGACCTGGATCATGATCTGCGCCTACAGTAAAAGCTTAACTGAATGACCACCCAGGTGCCACTCTCTCTCTTCTCTCTCTCTCTTCTTTCTTTCTTTCTTTCTTTCTTTCTTTCTTTCTTTCTTTCATTCTTTCTTTCTTTTTCTTTTATTTTAATAATAATTTTATTTTTTATTGGTTTTCAATTTGCCAGCATACAGAAAAACACCCAGTGTTCATCCATCAAGTGCCCCCCTCAATGCCCATCACCCATTCACCCCCACCGCCCGCCCTCCTCCCCTTCCATCACCCCTAGTTCGTTTCCCTGAGTTAGGAGTCTTTATGTTCTGTCTCCCTTTCTGATATTTCCCACACATTTCTTCTCCGTTCCCTTATATCCCCTTTCACTATTATCTATATTCCCCAAATGAATGAGAACATACAATGCTTGTCCTTCTCCGATTGACTTACTTCACTCAGCATAATACCTTTCAGTTCCATTCACGTTGAAGCAAATGGTGGGTATTTGTCATTTCTAATGGCTGAGCAAGGCCCACCTGTTCTCTCTCTTCATCTTCTGAGTCTCCTAAGATATGAATATTATTGTTTTAATAAGTGGCTGACTTCCCTACGTCTGTCTCTGTGGTCCATAACCTTTCTTGTTTTTATGGCTTCCACTTGGGAATGCATCTCAGTTATAGCATTTTTAACGTTGGCCTGACTAGATTTTAGTTCTTTTATTTCTGCAGTAAGGGATTCTCTAGTTTTCTTCTGTGCTCTTTTTCCAGCCCAGCTGCTATCTTTATAATCATTGTTTTAAACTGTAGTTAGACATCATATATGTGTATTGATGGACTTCCTGGCTGTCAGTACTACCTCATGTTATTTTATGGAGGTGAATTTATCCATCTCATTACCTTTTCCAGAAAAGAAAGAGGGAAGAAAAAGAAAAACCAAGGAAAACAATAACAACTGCCCTCCAAAAAAAACCACCAGATTATTTTGGCCTGCATTTTAAAAGATTCTAAATCCCAAAATATGAAACACAATTAAAGTACCATGAAAGTAAAAATAAGAAATATATAAGGTACATACATAAAAATTAAAATAAGGCAATTAATAAAAAAAATCAAAGAAAATAAATGACAATAAAGCAGAAAGTACAAAGGAACCTAGATCCTACTTTCCAGGCAGAGCTGAATCTCTGCATCCTCTGTGGTCCGACAACATGGTGGCAGTGAGTGGTCTGTGCGGGTCTGGGGATGGGCTCTGGCGCTGATTATCAGGTGCACATCTGCGTGGTAGATGCACCTGCGGGGTCAGAGGCGGGGTGGGCCTTCTAAGCACCTCTGGCCTCCAGTGGGCGGTGCAGTGCTGCTCCCTGAGACCCCCCCTGATGGGCGGGATGCAGGTGGGGTCTCTGGGTCCTCTGGCTTTGGAGCTGAGCATCTGGTCCCCCAGTCTGCATGGGCCTCCACAGAAGAGCCCCCAAGCCCCCGGGTCTCGCTGATTCTCTCAGAAACCTGTGTTTACTCTACCTGTGTCCGAGCTTCTTTTGGTTTTGGTTTTTTATCTCAGAGTGTTGTGCCCAAGACTGCGAATCCAAGAAACCACGGAGAAGCCGACACTGATTCAAACACACGTGCGTTTATTTAGAAGCTCGAGCTTGTGTCCAAGTATACCCAACAGAGTGGAGCAGGGACTTGGATCCCGAGGCGGGTTTTAGCTTAGTTTTAAGGGCTGGTCTCAGAGACCTCCAGAAGGGCTGGAACAATTCCTCAAGTTCTGTTTACATTTTGATATGGGACATTCAAGGGCATTGAGCTCTGTTCTCATTCTAATAGAGGATTCCTGTCCTTGGCCTGGGCTCAGTTTTGATTCTATTGTGGGGCTTTCTAGGTCATTAAGCTGTAAACTTTTGTTTTTTTCCTGTAACTGAAGTAATGTAAATTTCAGCTCTTCTTCACAGGGACCTGGGATGGGTGGACTTGGGCTAACACTGAATTTAAATTGGAATGGCCTGGGATCCCTGGGTGGCGCAGCGGTTTGGCGCCTGCATTTGGCCCAGGGCACGATCCTGGAGACCCGGGATCGACTCCCACATCGGGCTCCCGGTGCATGGAGCCTGCTTCTCCCTCTGCCTGTGTCTCTGCCTCTCTCTCTCTCTCTCTCTCTCTCTGTGACTATCATAAATAAATAAAAATTTAAAAAAAATAAAAATAAATTGGAATGGCCTTAATTGTCTTGGCCTCCATGCTTCCCATTCCATCCTAACTATCTCCTTCCCCCTTCCCCAGAGCTCCTAAGAGAGCAATTGCAAATGACCTCAGCATGGCAGCGTCTGTTGGGGGACAGGTCCAGGGATTTGGGATCAGGAAGACCTGGGGCACGGGCTTCCCAGCTGCGCAGCGGGATTCCATGCTGCAGACTCTTATTCCCTAAGGCTATCTTGACAACTGACTTTGTACATAGAGAAGCTCTCCTTTGTCTTTAAAAGATGAAGAGCGAATCAAAGCAATTTTTCTCTGCCCATCTGATTGCTCAGATTCCAATCTGAGACATTTCCTGTTAATAAGAATAATTTACTATCCGTGGTACTATGGTGAAAATATTCTGACACAAGTAATTCAGAGGGATGAGGGTTTCTCATCTCTTTCTTCACAGCTCAGTCACTCATCAGGAAATGCATCTTTATGGATTTGGAATGAACTGAGAGACATTAATACCAATGGTCCTATTATTATGTGAAGGATTCTTCCCTGAGATTCTTCCCCTAATTCAACTGACACTGAAACACTGTGAACTCTTTGGAAGACAAATGTCAAGGAAATAAATGTTATGCATTGCTAATTTTAAATGCACTTGCAATATGGTATCTATTATAATAGAAGTATTTTTATCTGATTTTTGCTATTATCCGTTCCTGCTTTTCAGGTTGAGGAGGCATTGTAGGTGTTCATAAGTGTTTTTCTTTCCTTCTGATATAAAATTCTTACTTTGTTTCCATCAAAGGAACTCTTTAAGAATAAGGCAAAAGTTAATTCAACTATTCTAAAAATGTCTTCACATTAGGAGCCTCATTCATTTAAGTCAATTTTCAAAATAAATCTTATTTATTAGGAAAAAACAAAGATTTATAGGGAAATTGAGAAGATAGTACAGAGCATTCGCATGCACTTGCACTCAATTTTTCCAATTATTGATATCTTATATTAGTATGGTACAAATATTAGCTAATGAATCAATATTAAAAAATTCGATTTAAACAAAGACCAAAAACAAAAAACAAACAAACAAACAAAAAAAAAAAACGAAAACAAAGACCATACTTTATACAGATTTCCTTAGTTTTTGCTAAGTTTCCATCCCTCATATCACATTCCATTTGTCCTCATGTTTCCTTAGGCTCCTCTGGATTGTGACAGTCTTTCAGCCTTTCCTTTTTGTTGTTGAACTGGAACACTTTGAGAAGTAGAGTATTTTGTAAATTTTCCCTCAGCTGGGACATGTCTGTTGTTTATCTCATGACTGAACTGTTGTTGTGGATTATATACAGAGATATACTGCCATTTTCATTATATCATATAAAGGATAGATACTATCAACATGATTTATCAGTCTTGGTATCGATCTGATCATCTTGCTGAGGTATTGTTTGTCAGCTTTCTCCATAGTAAACTGATTATTATTATTATTAATTGTTATTATTATTATTATATTATCAATATTTTAAGTTTTTCATATTATATTTTGTGGTAGGAAGTTACTATGTGTATTCCACACTTTTGAGTGGGAAGCTATGCTCATGAACTTGAGGCTATAATGTCTTCACAAATTGTTTGAAATTCTTCTAAATGGGCGATTTCTCTTCCTTGTGGGTTTGTTTGTTTCTTTTTCAAAGATGTTTTCTATTTATTTGAGAGAGAGAGGAGAGATAAAGCATGAACGAGAGGGGCAGAGGGAGAGGGAGAAGCAGGTTCCCTGCTGAACAGGGAGCCTTCCTTGGGACCTGGATCATGATCTGGGCTTAAGGGAAAAGCTTAACTGACAGAGCCACACAGGTGCCACTCTTTCTTTCTTTTTTCTTTCTTTCTTTCTTTCTTTCTTTCTTTCTTTCTTTCTTTCTTTCTTTCTTTTTCTTTCTCTTTCTTTTCCTTCTTTTCTTAATTTCTTTCTTTCTTCTTCTTTCTTCTTTCTTTCTTTCTTTCTTCTTTCTTTTATTTTAATAATAATTTTATTTTTTATTGGTTTTCAATTTGCCAGCATACAGAGAAACACCCAGTGTTCATCCATCAAGTGCCCCCCTCAATGCCCATCACACATTCACCCCCACCGCCCGCCCTCCTCCCCTTCCATCACCCCTAGTTCGTTTCCCTGAGTTAGGAGTCTTTATGTTCTGTCTCCCTTTCTGATATTTCCCGCACATTTCTTCTCCGTTCCCTTATATTCCCTTTCACTATTATCTATATTCCCCAAATGAATGAGAACATACAATGTTTGTCCTCCAATTGACTTACTTCACTCAGCATAGTACCTTACAGTTCCATCCACCTTGAAGTACATGGTGGGAATTTGTCATTTCTAATGTCTAAGCAAGTCCCACCTTTTCTCTCTCTTCATCTTCTGAGTCTCCTAAGATATGAATATTATTGTTTTAATAAGTGGCTGACTTCCCTACGTCTGTCTCTGTGGTCCATAACCTTTCTGGTTTTTAAGGTTTCCACTTGGGACTGCATCTCAGTTATAGCATTTTTAACATTGGCCTGACTAGATTTTAGTTCTTTTATTTCTACAGTAAACGTTTCTCTAGTTTTCTTCTGTGCTCTTTATCCAGCCCAGCTGCTATCTTTATAATCATTGTTTTAAACTGTAGTTAGACATCATATATGTGTATTGATGATCTTCCTGGCTGTGATTAGAACCTCATGTTATTTTATGGAGGTGAATTTCTCCATCTCATTATTTTTTTCCAGAAAAGAAAGAAGGAAGAAAAAGAAATTCAAGAAAAACAATAACAACTGCCCTCCCCCCCCCAAAAAAAAACCACAACAGATTATTTTGGCCTGCTTGTTAAAAGATTCTAACTCCCAAAATAGAAACAATTAAAGTGATCCCTGGTGGCGCAGCAGTTTAGTGCCTGCCTTTGGCCCAGGGCACGATCCTGTAGACTCTGGATCAAATCCCACATCGGGCTCCCAGTGCCTGGAGCCTGTTTTTCCCTCTGCCTGTGTCTCTACCTCTCTCTCTCTCTCTCTCTCTCTCACTCTCTCTCTTTCTCTCTGTTTGTGATTATCATAAATAAATTGAAAAAATTAAAAAAAAGAAACACAATTAAAATACTATGAAAGTAAAAATAAGAAATTTATAAGGTACATACATAAAAATTAAAGTAAGGCAATTAATATAAAAGAATCAAAGAAAATAAATGAAAATAAAGCACAAAGTACAAAGGAAGCTAGACCATACTTTCCAGGCAGAGCTGAAGCTCTGCAGCCTCTGTGGTCTGACAACTTGGTGGAAGCGAGTGGTCTGTGTGGGGTCTGGGGATGGGATGTGGTGCAGATTGTCAGGTGCACATCTGCCTGGGATATGCACCTGCGGGGATCAGAGACGGGGTGGGCGTCAGCATCTCTGGGCTCCAGCGGGCAGCGCTGTGCTGCTCCCTGAGACTCGGCGCTGATGGGGGGATGCGGGTGGGGACACTGGGTCCTCTGGCTCTGGGGCTGAGGATTCCGCCCCCCAGTCTGCAGGCTGCAGGAACCAAAGGAGCCGCCAAGCCGCCGGGTCTCTGCCGCTTCTCTCAGAGCCCTGCTTTCACTCTGCCCGCGTCCGAGTTTCTTTGGTTTTGTTTTTTACCTCAGACTGTTGTGCCCAAGATTGCGAATATGAGAAACCACCAAGAAGCCGATTCCGATGCAAACACACGAGGGATTATTTACAAGCTCGATCTTGTATCCAAGTATACCCGACAGAGCAGAGCAGGGACTTGGACCCTGAGGTGGGTTTTAGCTTAGTTTTAAGGGCTGGTCTCGGAAACCTCCAGAAGGGCAGAAGCAATTACTCAAGTTCTGTTTACATTTTGATATGGGGCCTTCAAGGGAATTGAGCCCTGTTCTCATTCTAATATGGGCTTCCTGCCCTTGGCCTGGGCTCAGTTTTGATTCAATTGTGGGGCTTTCTAGGACATTAAGCTGTAAACAGCAAAGGTTCCACACCTGGAAGGGGGACGTCACACTGTCCCTATATGCTGAAGAAGAGGTACTAGAAACGAGAAACCCGAGAGCCTCCACCAAATCCTGTTAGAATTAAGGAGTGAGTTCAAAAGTCACGGGACACAAACTGACCCTACAGAGCAGAGTAGACTTGCTGTGTCCTGACAATGAGCACTCAGGAAGGAAATGAAGGATGTGACGCCCTTCTCAGGAGCATCAAGGAAAATAAATAATGAGACTGAACCAAAGGAGCACAAGACTTGTGCACTGATCCAAACCAGGCTGTGGGAGGCCGTCCTGGGCTTGTGCGGGTGGGAGCCTCATCTTGTGAAAATGTCCGCAGTTCCTGAAGCCACCCTCAGTTTCAATGTCATTCCTATCAAAATCATGGTGGCAGATGTTAGAAATAGGAAAAAAAAAACCCATAACATCCAAGCCCCACAACAAATGACCCCGGACAGCAAATCAGTATTGGAGAAGCATGACAGAGTGGGACGCAACACTTTCCTATTTCAAAAGATGTCACAGAGATAAAGCAGTGTGGTTCTCAGGCTCCTGGCTGGCTCTGTCGGTTAAGCATCAGACTCCTGACCTCACCTCCGGTCCTGATCTCAGGGGTTGTGAGTTCTAGCCCTATGCTGGGCCAAGGATGAGGCGTGGAGCCTACGTAGACAAACCAGACCCACGGGGGGTGGTCCCGGCATAAGCTGAATGAGCAAAATAGAGTCCAGAAGGAAATGTGCTCTGAAAGAACTGATTTTTTTAACTTAATTTAAACCCAATTAATTAACGTATAGTGTATTATACTTTCAGAGGAAGAATTCAGGGATTCCTCAGTTGGAGATAACAGCAGTGCTCGAGACATCACGTGCCCTCCTTCATGCCTGTCCCCTGTTATCTGCCCCCTCCAGCTACCCTCAGTTTGTTTCCTATCATTAAGGGTCTGTATTTCCTGCATCTGTTTTCATCTTATTTGTTTTTCCTTCCCTTCACAGTTGTTCATCTGTTTTACTTCTTTAATTCCACATATGAATGAAACCACATGGTCATTCTCTTTCCCGAGTGACTTACTTCACTTAACATGATCCCCTTAGTTCTATCCACATTATTGCAAATGGAAAGATTTCCTTCTCTCTTTTTTTTTAATATTTTTTTTATTTATTTAGGACAGTCACACAGAGAGAGAGAGAGAGAGAGAGAGAGAGAGGCAGAGACACAGGCAGAGGGAGAAGCAGGCTCCATGCACCGGGAGCCTGACGTGTGATTCGATCCCGGGTCTCCAGGATCGTGCCCTGGGCCAAAGGCAGGCGCCAAACCGCTGCGCCACCCAGGGTTCCCGATTTCCTTCTCTTTGATAGCTGAGTACCATTCCTCTCTCTATGACCATCATCTAGCTCCCATCCTCTTTATCCATCATCTGGCAGAGGGTACCGAGGCTCCTCCCACAGTGTGGCTACTGTGGACCCAGCTGCTGTGGACATTGGGGTGCAGGTGTCCCAAGTCTCACTGCATCTGTATCTTCGGAGTGAGCTCCAGGCCGTTCACCTGCTGGTCGCAGGGCGGCTCTATTTGTAACTTCTTGAGGGGTCTCCACACTGTTTCCAGGGTGGCTGCACCAACCCGCGGTCCCGCCCACAGTGGAAGACGGTTGAGTGAGTTTTGCATGACGTGGTAAAAGTCTGGTCCACATTTCATTTCACGTCCTTTGGGCTCCAATTCCTTGTCCTTAAGTATTTCTGGGAAGCCGGGTGTTGGGCTCCTTTTCAGTGAGATGTATCCGAAGCTAACAGGCCCCAGCTGGAGCCTGAAAGGAGGCAGGTGCAGCCCATAGAGCACCTGCTGCCTCCTGCAGTCTCCTGTAGCACCAGAGCATCCCGCAGGGAGCGCCTGAGCCCAGGCCCCTCCCATGGGGCACGCATGTGCAGTAGGCCTCCTCTGCCTGCACTAACAGGAGCCAGCCTGTGCTGGGGAGGCCTGCAGAAGACATGGGGACGCATCTATACTGATGAGCTGCAGCCTCCTCAGGACCCGCGGGGAGTCTTCAGGGGGAAATTGGGCCACATTCATGCTGACAGGAACCGCGGTCTCCTCAGGACCCGCGTTGAGGCTTTAGGAAGATGTGGTCCCGCATCCACCCTGACAGGAGCCCCTGGGCCACCTCAGGACCCGCGGGGAGGCTTCAGGAAGATGTGGGCCCACACTCACGGTGACAGGAGCCCTGAGCACCTCAGGACTGGCGGGGAGGTTTCAGGAAATTGTGGGACCACATCCACGCTGACAGGCGTCCCTGAGCAGCCTTAGGAACTGTGGGGAGGCTTCAGGAAGATGTGGCGACGCGTTCACTCTGGCAGGAGCTCCCGGGCCCCTCAGGACATAAGTTGAGGCTTCTGGAAGCGGGGAGCCGCATTCATGGTTACAGGAGCCCTGGCCTCCTCGAACCCTCGGCTACGCTTCAGGAGGACTTGGGGCCACATGGACACAACAGGACGCTGACTTCCTCAGGACCCCTGGTGTAGACTTGGGAAATATGTGGATGCGTCCATGTGGACAGAAGACCCCAGCTTTGTCAGGCCTGTGGTGAGGCCTAAGAAAACTGTGGGTGCCGCATCCACAGTGACAGGAGTCTCCAGACTCCTCAGGACACACTGTGAAGTTTTGGGAAGATTTGAGGCCACGTCCATGCTGACAGGAGCCCCCAGCCACCTCAGGTCTTATGGTGAGGGTTGAGGAAAATGTGGGACCACGTCAATGCTGACAGGAACCCTGTCTTCCTCAGGACCTGCACTTTGGCTTCGGGACATAAGGGGCTGCGTGTATTCTGACAGGAGCCCACAGCCTCCTCAGGACCTGCGGTGAGTTTTCTGGGGGACGTGGGGCCATGTCCAGGCTGACAGGAGCCCCCGGCCTCCTGAGGACCTGCTGTGAGGCTTCCAGAGGATGTGAGGCATAGTCCACAGTGACAGGAGACCCAGCGTCCTCAGGACCCGCTGACTATGACTCAGGAACACGTGGGGCCACGTCCACACTCACAGGAGCCCGGCTTCCTCAGGACCCCTTGGAGGAATCTGGAGGAGCCATTGGGGGCCACGTCCATATCAGAAGGGACTCCTCAGAACCACAGTGTAAGTGAAAGGGTAGAATGAATGGTAGGGTTAGGGGAGGGGAGGAAGTTGGTGGTTAGCCTTAGGTTAGATGTTAGGGGTTAGTGATTATGCTTATGGTTACGAATTAGAGGTTAGGTGAGGCATAAGGGTATTGGTCAGTGTTAAGAGTTAGGATGGTGGTTAGGGTAAGGGACAGGATTTAGTGTTAGGGTTAGGGTTTAGGCTCTAGGGATGAGGGCAGGAGGTTAGGAGTTGGGGATAGGGTTATGGTTAGAGTTAGGGATGGGCTTAGGTTTGCAGTTAGGGTTAGGGGTTAGGGTGTGAGTTATTGTTAGGGGTTAGAGTTAGGGGTTAGAGTTAAGGGTTAGAGTTAAAGTTAGGGCTAGGTTTAGGGTTAGGGCGAGGGTTAGGATTAGGATAGGGGTTAGGGCTAGGGTTAGTGTTAGTGTTTGGTTAGGGTTTAGGGTTAGGGTCAGGTCAGGGTCAGGGTACAGTTTTGGAAAAGGGCAACATATATGGTTAGGGAGTGGGTTAAGGTTTGGCTTTAGGGTATGGGTTAGAGTACAGTTTTCGTTATGAGATAGGATTAGTATTAGAGGGTTAGGGTATAGTTTAAGGTTAGGAATAGGATTTGAATACCTTATTTTAAGGATAGGGTTAGAGGTTAGGGTTCGTGTTAGATTTAATGTAGGGGTCAGGGTTAACAAAACCTAAGTTTAGGTGCACCTGCATTTAGGAGTTAGGGTGAGGGTTGGCAGGAAGGTTCAGTGAATGTATTTTGGTCTTGGGGTTTGTGTTTTTTTTTCGATTAGTGATTGGGTCTTGTTTAAGGGTTAGGTTAACATTACGATTAAGTGTAGGGTTAGGGTTATGTCTGTGTATGGCTAGAGTTTGGGACTTGGCATGTTCCTGCACTGGGACTCTTAGCATCTTGGGCCGTTTAGTTTTATGCACTCTATTTAGGTTTTGGGTTCAAAGATAGCCTGACTCCACCAAGTCAGTGGCCTCCCCAGAGAATCAAAACCCAGGCTTCTGATGGTGTCAGAATAGACATGGCAGGCTTCTCCCGAGCTGAGCTAGGAGGGGACTTGTGGCTCTAAGGACTCTTTATTTGGATTTTTAGTTGCCTTTCAGATTTTATCTCTAGTGCGTACATGTTTCATCAATACTACCAATTATTATTTTAAAGTTTTACTTGAATTCCTGTTTGTTTTTTTTTTGTTTTTTTTTTAATTTTTATTTATTTATGATAGTCACACACACACACACACACACACAGAGAGAGAGAGAGAGAGGCAGAGACACAGGCAGAGGGAGAAGCAGGCTCCATGCACCGGGAGCCTGACGTGGGATTCGATCCCGGGTCTCCAGGATCGCGCCCTGGGCCAAAGGCAGGCGCCAAACCGCTGCGCCTCCCAGGGATCCCGAATTCCTGTTTGTATACACAGTATGATATAGTTTCAGGTTTACCACATAGTGATTCAACTCTTGGTTATAATGCCTGGTCCTGGCCACAGGTGCCCTCCACTATCCCCATCCCTTGATTTCCCCATCTCCCTCACCTTCCTCTGGTATTTATTAGTTGATTCTCTGTGGTTAAGAGTGTGTTTTTTTTTGTTTGCTTCTCTCATCCCCCCCCCTCTGCCCCTTTGCCAGTTTGTCTGGTTTCTTAAAATCACCATTGTGAATGCAATTGTATGGTATTTCATATCTTTCTACTGACTGAGTTCAGTTAAGCATTAAGTCCTTTCCACTTCTCCCACATTATTGTAAATGGCTTCATTTTCATCGCTTCTGATGGAACCAGAGTGATTGTCAGTGGGTATATTTGCCACATCGTCTTGCCCATTCATCAGTCGATGGACATCTGGGCTAGTAGCCACAGTTTGGCTGTTATTGATAACGCTGCTACAAACACTGGTCTGCGTGTCCTACTTGGAATCTATAAAAGACTTTTGTATCCTCGGGGTAAATACCTAGCTCTGCAATTTTGGAATCGTAGGGTAGCGCTTATTTTTAACTTCTTTTTTAATTTTTTTATGATAGTCACAGAGATAGAGGCAGAGACACAGGCAGAGGGAGAGAAGCAGGCTCCCTGCACTGTTAGTCCGAACGTGGGATTCGATCCCAGGTCTCCAGGATCGCGACATGGGCCAAAGGCAGGTACCAAACCGCTGTACCACCAGGGATCCCTATTTTAATGTCTCGAGGACCCTCCACAGTGTTTTCACA